>NW_018404548.1:433965-437827 GCF_002113885.1 Mizuhopecten yessoensis
GGGGGGGTCAGTTCATAGAGTAACCTCTGAGCATGGTTTCGATCAGCCTCCCCATCTCGATATATCTAACATATTCGGTGCGTAACTACAGCTCAACTATACACGAATTAACATTATGATTTATACCGGTTACTGTAGTTGTGTCCCGATATGGTGGACAGAAAAGTGATCGGGCAAGCAAGCACTGACTTTGCACATGCTCTGCGGTGAACATGATCAACAGAAAGCAAACGATAGTCGCTATGGTGTACTGAGTCTGCTGTAGAACAGAAATCATCATGAAAAATACCTTGACTAAACGCTACGTCTCGTACAGCATATATGTAAACACGGAAGAGAAGAAAATCTAGCTCCTACATCCAAACTCTGTTTACTTCCGACGGCTCGTTGATAAGAGGAAGTGGAAGCTGAGCATGCGCGGAATTAAGGTACTCTCCCAGTTGCGATTGAGTATTCTCCTCCTATTGGAGGATATATTGTCAAACAGCAGTTCTACATATACCATTAAAAAACGTGATTTTTTGCTCTTCCAGATGATATAAAGTGTATCTGTATTTAACCACGGACTTAGATAATCTAATTCCGTGATTTTAACGTAGATTTTATAAGCAGATGGCATTGGTTAATATTTTATGAAACTAGCTTATTAACTGAAAAATGGCTAACTTTTTGTTTATAAATAACTAGCAGTAAGTTGTAGACAATGCAATTGGTACATATATTGTTCAAGGTCATGAGGTCGAAGCTCACGGTCACTAGATACAAATAAAATGAAACATATGAAACATGGCAAGAATCTGAATTTGCAAATTTCCACAAAAACGGCTGAGCATGCTCATTTTCTCAACAACAAAAAAAAACGTAGATTTTTAGTTTACACATATATACATTGGAAAGTTGTAGGTAATTGTGCCAAGATTATTTTGACGAAATTTCAATTTTCTCAGAAACCCGGGACCAGGGATGTGTAATGGACTCATTAAATTTAGTTGCGGAAACAGGCGAAGACAGCTGGGAATTTCATACCTCCAAAAATAAAACTAGTTCTGAAACTTAATGTGATATTTTGTTGATAGGTCATATTATTCACATCGATGTAATTGTTTAGACTACAAAACTTGAGGAGATATGTGGCACTAGGGAGGGCAGAGTTTCTGACCGATGACCAATTTGAGAACATAGTAGCGGCTGTTAAGTCCATGGAGCAGGACCTACTGTACATGTCTTCTTGTCGCGATTCAGGTATGGTACACATAATAACTCCGACAGCTCTTAGCAGCTGGTTTACGTAAGAGGTGGTAGGTGCCGAAATTGACCACTCAAACCAGGTTTCTAACTGTTCAATCATGTATGCACCCTCCACAAAATGGGCGGAGTGTGTTCACCCTATCTGTTTGTAGGTCCATCACACATTGGGTACACTTTGCGTTTAACTCCATTTATTAGCAAATATAAGTTGCATGGTTATCAAACCTCATGTGTATTTACCTTCAGAGTTCTAAGGTGAGGCTACCCAAAATGGAACACTTTTTAAAGAAAAATATGAAAATTTCATATAAAGTTTTTGAAAGACAATGATACATTACATGCATTAAGTCTTTGTCTTATGTATTTCTTGGGTATCAACAGCATGTGTGTCTATTTATAGAGCTCATTTAAGTGCGTCAGGTTCACTTAGATAACGTAATTCGTAATAACGACATAGTATAACACGTAATAACGAGATAATATTTGTTAATTAGTTAGGCGATTACGATGCAAGTATATTTAACGATGCTTCTGCATTTTTTAAAAAATTAAATGAATGTGAAAATTCGATTGTATTTTTTTTACTATCAATTAATGTTCAGTATTATTAGCTCACCTGCCCGAAGGGCAAGTGAGCTTATGCCATGGTGCGGCGTCCGTCGTCAACTTTTTACTTTAAACAACTTCTTCTCAATAACCAAAAGGCCCAGGGTACTGATACAAGGCCTGTAGAATGCTGGGATGAAGGGCTACAAAGTTTGTAAAAATGAATGACCTTGACCCACTTTCAAGGTCACTGGGGTCAGATGTCTTAAAATCTTCAAACAACTTCTTCTCAATAACCAAAAGGCCCAGGGTACTGATATTGGGCCTGAAGCATGCTGGAATGAAGGACTACCAAGTTTGTTCAAATGAAGGACCTTGAACCACTTTCAAGGTCAAAGGGGTCAAATGTCGTAAAATCTTCAAACGACCCAAAAGGTCCAGCACATGATATTGGGCCTGTAGCATGCTGGAATGAAGGGCTACCAAGTTTGTAAAAATCAATGAACTTGACCAATTTTCAAGGTCACAGGGGTCAAATGTCTTAAAATCTTCAAAAAACCTCTTCTCAATAACCAAAAGGCCCAGGGTACTCGTATTGGGCCTGTAGCATGCTGGGATGAAGGGCTACCAAGTTTGTTAAAATGTATGACCTTGCCCAACTTTCAAGGTCACTGGGGTCAGATGTCTTATAACCAAAAGGCCCAGGGTACTCGTATTGGGCCTGTAGCATGCTGGGATGAAGGGCTACCAAGTTTGTTAAAATGTATGACCTTGACCAACTTTCAAGGTCACTGGGGTCAGATGTCTTATAACCAAAAGGCCCAGGGTACTCGTATTGGGCCTGTAGCATGCTGGGATGAAGGGCTACCAAGTTTGTTAAAATGAATGACCTTGACCAACTTTCAAGTTCACTGGGGTCAGATGTTTTAAAATCTTCAAACAACTTCTCAATAACCAAAAGGCCCAGGGTACTGATATTGGGCCTGTAGCATGCTGGCATGAAGGACTACCAAGTTTGTTCACAAGAATGACCTTGATCCACTTTCAACCTGATGTCCTTGTTCCACATTCAAGGTCACAGGCGTCATATGTTTAAATCTTTTAATAGGTTTTTATCAATCAACCACTGATATTCTGCCTGTAGCTGTATTTTAGTCCACTTTTATGATTACAAGTGTGAGATTAATACCAGGTGAGCGATGCAGGCCCATTGGGCCTCTTGTTATTTTCTGCTTTGAGATCTTTTATCTTTTGTCCAAAACGTTTAACAATAAAATAATCCTTCCTCCAATTATAGCAGAAAAAACTTATTATCCTCCAACGCAAAAGTAACTGATATAGTATACCTTTAATCTGACTCTGATATTAAGTCCCCCTTTTAACCATGATTCATGGCAATAGTTTCATTGAAAGATATCCTCGACAAACCGTGTGTATTAATACGATCAGCGAGCTGGAGTTAGACACGGTAGTCTACCGATATTGGGAACCTCTATACACCACATGTAAACACACACGTATACTACGTCATTTCGCTATAAAACAGCGTGAATCATGCATGTCAAGTCATGACTGCCTCACTAGCATATTCCTAACATAAATCTTATCATAAATTAACATAATGCATGTCAAATCTCGGCATGCTTTGTTAATAAATACATGAGACTTTGTTCAAATAGATTATAAGTATAGAAAAATAGAATGTCTACGTGATGACCCTAATATACAGAAAGCGATATAGAAACACGATTGTCTATATGATGATCCTGATATATACGTAGTGAGATAGAAATACAATTGTCTATATAATGATCCTGATATATACGTAGTGAGATAGAAATACGATTGTCTACATGNATGATCCTGATATATACGTAGTGAGATAGAAATACGATTGTCTACATGATGATCCTGATATATACGTAGTGAGATAGAAATACGATTGTCTACATGATGATCCTGATATATACTTAGTGAGATAGAAATACTATTGTCTATATGATGATCCTGATATATACTTAGCGAGATAGAAATACAATTGTCTATATGATGATCCTGATATATACGT
>NW_018404548.1:440048-440567 GCF_002113885.1 Mizuhopecten yessoensis
TTAAACATACAGTTTAACAGATGATCCTGATATATACGTAGTGAGATAGAAATACAATTGTCTACATGATGATCCTGATATATACGTAGTGAGATAGAATTACAATTGTCTATAAAATGATCCTGATATATACTTAGTGAGATAGAAATATGATTGTCTATATAATGATCCTGATATATACGTAGTGAGATAGAAATACGATTGTCTACATGATGATCCTGATATATACGTACTTTGATAGAAATACAATTGTTTATATTATGATCCTGATATATGCGTAGTGAGATAGAAATACGGTTGTCTATATAATGATCCTGATATACACGTAGTGAGATAGAAATACGATTGTCTACATGATGATCCTGATATATACGTAGTGAGATAGAAATACGATTGTCTACATGATGATCCTGATATATACTTAGTGAGATAGAAATACTATTGTCTATAGGATGATCCTGATATATACTTAGTGAGATAGAAATACAATTGTCTATATGATGATCCTGATATATACGT
>NW_018404548.1:441850-442122 GCF_002113885.1 Mizuhopecten yessoensis
GGGTGAGATAGAAATATGATTGTTTATATAATGATCCTGATATATACGTAGTTGATATATACGTAGTGAGAATAGAAATACAATTGTCTATAAAATGATCCTGATATATACGGAGTGAAATAGAAATACAATTGTTTATATTATGATCCTGATATATACGTAGTGAGATAGAAATACGAATGTCTACATGATGATCCTGATATATACGTAGTGAGAATAGAAATACAATTGTCTACATGATGGTCCTGATATATACGTAGTGAGATAGAAAT
>NW_018404548.1:443820-444065 GCF_002113885.1 Mizuhopecten yessoensis
ATGATATTTACGTAGTGAGATAGAAATACGATTGTCTACATGATGATCCTGATACATACGTAGTGAGATAGCGATACAATTGTCTACATGATGATCCTGATATATACGTAGTGAGATAGAAATACGATTGTCTACATGATGATCCTGATATATACGTAGTGCGATAGAAATACTATTGTCTATATAATGATCCTGATATTTACGTAGTGAGATAGAAATACGATTGTCTACATGATTATCCTGAT
>NW_018404548.1:446667-447190 GCF_002113885.1 Mizuhopecten yessoensis
AGCGTAGTGAGATAGAAATACAATTGTCTATAAAATTA
The DNA here is from genome assembly GCF_002113885.1 of Mizuhopecten yessoensis. NCBI lineage: Eukaryota > Metazoa > Mollusca > Bivalvia > Pectinida > Pectinidae > Mizuhopecten > Mizuhopecten yessoensis. The sequence goes on from NW_018404548.1 coordinate 446,706, forward strand.
TCCTGATATATACGTATTGAGATAAAAATACGATTGTCTACATGATGATCCTGATATATACGTAGTGAGATAGAAATACAATTGTCTACATGATGATCCTGATATAAACGTAGTGAGATAGAAATACGATTGACTACATGATGATCCTGATATATACGCAGTGAAATAGAAATATGATTGTCTATATAATACGTAGTGAGATAGAAATACGATTGACTACATGATGATCCTGATATATACGTAGTGAGCTAGAAATACGATTGTCTACATGATGATCCTGATATATACGCAGTGAAATAGAAATATGATTGTCTATATAATGATCCTGATATATTCGTAGTGAGATAGAAATACGATTGTCTACATGATGATCCTGATATATACGTAGTGAGATAGAAATACTACTGTCTACATGATGATCCTAATATATACGTAGTGATATAGAAATACGATTGTCTACATGATGTTCCTGATATATACGTAGT
>NW_018404548.1:448733-448800 GCF_002113885.1 Mizuhopecten yessoensis
TGCGATAGAAATACAATTGTCCACATGATGATCCTGATATATACGTAGTGAGATAGAAATACGATTG
>NW_018404548.1:451688-459041 GCF_002113885.1 Mizuhopecten yessoensis
CGCGATAGAAATACGATTGTCTACATGATGCTCCTGATATAAACGTAGTGCGATAGAAATACAATTGTTTATATTATGATCCTGATATATACGTAGTGAGATAGAAATACGATTGTCTACATGATGATCCTGATATATACGTAGTGAGATAGAAATACGATTGTCTACATGATGATCCTGATATATACGTAGTGAGATAGAAATACGATTGTCTACATGATGATCCTGATATATACGTAGTGAGATAGAAATACGATTGTCTACATGATGATCCTGATATATACGTAGTGAGATAGAAATACGATTGTCTACATGATGATCCTGATATATACGTAGTGAGATAGAAATACGATTGTCTACATGATGATCCTGATATATACGTAGTGAGATAGAAATACGATTGTCTACATGATGATCCTGATATATACGTAGTGAGATAGAAATACGATTGTCTACATGATGATCCTGATATATACGTAGTGAGATAGAAATACGATTGTCTACATGATGATCCTGATATATACGTAGTGAGATAGAAATACGATTGTCTACATGATGATCCTGATATATACGTAGTGAGATAGAAATACGATTGTCTACATGATGATCCTGATATATACGTAGTGAGATAGAAATACGATTGTCTACATGATGATCCTGATATATACGTAGTGAGATAGAAATACGATTGTCTACATGATGATCCTGATATATACGTAGTGAGATAGAAATACGATTGTCTACATGATGATCCTGATATATACGTAGTGAGATAGAAATACGATTGTCTACATGATGATCCTGATATATACGTAGTGAGATAGAAATACGATTGTCTACATGATGATCCTGATATATACGTAGTGAGATAGAAATACGATTGTCTACATGATGATCCTGATATATACGTAGTGAGATAGAAATACGATTGTCTACATGATGATCCTGATATATACGTAGTGAGATAGAAATACGATTGTCTACATGATGATCCTGATATATACGTAGTGAGATAGAAATACGATTGTCTACATGATGATCCTGATATATACGTAGTGAGATAGAAATACGATTGTCTACATGATGATCCTGATATATACGTAGTGAGATAGAAATACGATTGTCTACATGATGATCCTGATATATACGTAGTGAGATAGAAATACGATTGTCTACATGATGATCCTGATATATACGTAGTGAGATAGAAATACGATTGTCTACATGATGATCCTGATATATACGTAGTGAGATAGAAATACGATTGTCTACATGATGATCCTGATATATACGTAGTGAGATAGAAATACGATTGTCTACATGATGATCCTGATATATACGTAGTGAGATAGAAATACGATTGTCTACATGATGATCCTGATATATACGTAGTGAGATAGAAATACGATTGTCTACATGATGATCCTGATATATACGTAGTGAGATAGAAATACGATTGTCTACATGATGATCCTGATATATACGTAGTGAGATAGAAATACGATTGTCTACATGATGATCCTGATATATACGTAGTGAGATAGAAATACGATTGTCTACATGATGATCCTGATATATACGTAGTGAGATAGAAATACGATTGTCTACATGATGATCCTGATATATACGTAGTGAGATAGAAATACGATTGTCTACATGATGATCCTGATATATACGTAGTGAGATAGAAATACGATTGTCTACATGATGATCCTGATATATACGTAGTGAGATAGAAATACGATTGTCTACATGATGATCCTGATATATACGTAGTGAGATAGAAATACGATTGTCTACATGATGATCCTGATATATACGTAGTGAGATAGAAATACGATTGTCTACATGATGATCCTGATATATACGTAGTGAGATAGAAATACGATTGTCTACATGATGATCCTGATATATACGTAGTGAGATAGAAATACGATTGTCTACATGATGATCCTGATATATACGTAGTGAGATAGAAATACGATTGTCTACATGATGATCCTGATATATACGTAGTGAGATAGAAATACGATTGTCTATATAATGATCCTGATATATACTTAGTGAGATAGAAATACGATTGTCTACATGATGATCCTGATATATACGCAGTGAGATAGAAATACGATTGTCTGCATGATGATCCTGATATATACGTAGTGAGATAGAAATACGATTATAAATAAGATAGTTACGTAGTTGGGATGGGTTTCCTGTTTACGCGGACATCACCCGGTGTCGTTTGGCTTGTGTTATCTCTTGATAACATGAATCTAATATCCCCGGGACACATTAACACGGCTTGAACTACGTGTAGACGATCACTTGGTTCCTAGTGCGCTACATAGTCACAGACGATTATGAGAAGATATAAGTTGTGATAATCATTTATTATAATTTGGTAAATAGCAACGCAACATAGCTTCATGATACAATGTATAGCCCTATTGGGAAAACTAGGACAGGAGGATACCGATCACTATACACTTCCGATAACTACATGTATATTGGTTAGGAACAGATACTCCCATCAGCTATAAGCTCAACAATTAGGAAACTATAAAAATATTAAAATTAATAATTCATTCATAACACCATTAGACATTTAAAAATATTCAATACAACATTAACCGTTTTACATATTCAAACTTAAACGTTTTCCCCTAATCCATTAAACATGGAAAAAAATGCGATTCCATGTATCAACTGAACTCTAGTACACAGGAGTCCCTGTATAAACTCTAGTACACAGGAGTCCCTGTATAAACTCTATAGTACACAGGAGTCCCTGTATAAACTCTATAGTACACAAGAGTCCCTGTATAAACTCTATTACACAGGAGTCCCTGTATATATTCTATTACACAGGAATCCCTGTATAAACTCTAGTACACAGGAGTCCCTGTATAGACTCTAGTACACAGGAGTCCCTGTATAAACTCTATAGTACACAAGAGTCCCTGTATAAACTCTATTACACAGGAGTCCCTGTATATATTCTATTACACAGGAATCCCTGTATAAACTCTAGTACACAGGAGTCCCTGTATAGACTCTAGTACACAGGAGTCCCTGTATAAACTCTATAGTACACAAGAGTCCCTGTATAAACTCTATTACACAGGAGTCCCTGTATATATTCTATTACACAGGAATCCCTGTATAAACTCTAGTACACAGGAGTCCCTGTATAGACTCAATTACACAGGAGTCCCTGTATAAACTCTATAGTACACAAGAGTCCCTGTATAAACTCTAGTACACAGGAGTCCCTGTATAGACTCTATTACACAGGAGTGCCTGTATAAACTCTATTACACAGGAGTCCCTGTATAAACTCTAGTACACAGGAGTCCCTGTATAAACTCTATTACACAGGAGCCCCTGTATAGACTCTAGTACACAGGAGTCCCTGTATAAACTCTATAGTACACAGGAGTCCTTGTATAAACTCTATAGTACACAAGAGTCCCTGTATAAACTCTAGTACACAGGAGTCCCTGTATAGACTCTAGTACACAGGAGTGCCTGTATAAACTCTATTAAACAGGAGTCCCTGTATAGACTCTATTACACAGGAGGCCCTGTATAAACTCTAGTACACAGGAGTCCCTGTATAAACTCTAGTACACAAGAGTCCCTGTATAAACTCTAGTACCCAGGAGTCCCTGTATATACTCTAGTACCCAGGAGTCCCTGTATATACTCTAGTACCCAGGAGTCCCTGTATATACTCTAGTACACAGGAGTCCCTGTATAAACTCTAGTACACAGGAGTCCCTGTATATACTCTAGTACCCAGGAGTCCCTGTATAAACTCTATTACACAGGAGTCCCTGTATAAACTCTAGTACACAGGAGTCCCTGTATAAACTCTAGTACACACGAGTCCCTGTATTAACAACTCTAGTACACACGAGTCCCATTTAAGATCTATAACTTTCGGCGGAACAGTAATAAAATTGGCGTCCGATGTATACTGTTATCAAATACTCTCTAATTGAAGCGAAATTATGTAAATGTAAATGAAGCGAAGTAAAAGTAAAAACATATGTCTATTAATGGTATGGCAATAATTCATTATATTTATCAATACATTTTGTAACGTACATGCAATGATGATTAAATATTATATATAATAACACGTGCAAACGTTCGGCAAACACATCGTGTTTTAAAGTCAGCATAACAAAAGGCCCCAAGGTCACCTAAGTCGTTATATACAACTTGTTTGTTGGTCAGTACATTAATAAACTAAATATGGCATCTAAACTGTGGATTCAGACAAAAACAAGTTTGAATTATATCCAGCTGAAAATACACCGAAACGTGTAAATTCCATATTAAGATTTACCGCTCTCCAGGGAAAAAGGAGACCCCGGGGTAATGCAATTGATGATTTTGATGAAGCACCTAAGGAACTTTCCATCAATGAAATTTTTTGGATTTTATCGTATTTGACACTGAAGATGTTTGCCCAGCTCAACCCTTTGGACCCCCTGCCTCAATCCCTAACGATGTGTCAGGGTCTTCGAGATGAATTTTCACACCATCAAACTGCCTTCACATGATAATCATTCGAATCAAGTTTGAATGATTTCGCACTAAAAACAAAAACTCTACTCAAAACTGTTGTTTCCCTACCACAGCTATAGGAACTTTACCCACTCTTGGAGAGAAGGATGGGTGACCCGGGGGTAATAAAATTAACAATTAGAAGAGTACATGTATTTGATTCTGGTATGTGGGTTTGAACAAAAAGAAGATTGTTGAAACTTTAGCTAATTTGACTCCTCTTTGGCTCCTGAAGCCCCTAGCGATGGGATCAATATTTTTGTTTTGTTTGTCTTAGACTATGAAACCGTCCTTCAAAATTTTACTGATATCGATTCAGCAGGTTTTGAGAAGAAGTCACAAACGTAAATTCCTACGTATTGATGATGGAGGACCGCCGCCGGATGACGACAGGTAAAAGGCGATCGCAAAATGTCATATTCAAGTGTGGGACTAATTTCTGGTGGAACCGCATCCGACCAAATTGCAGAAAACAGAAAATGTTTTTGGCCAGTCGGTTCGCTTTATGATGAAGTCATGGCTCAACAAGTGTGTTTTTTTTTTAGAAGATTGCAACAAAATTACACTCCTGGACAAATCATATTTTGTAGTCACTCTCGAAATACTTTAAGGATTCGTCTCACATACTGACACACCTATTGTAAATATTGTGCACTTTATGTGAGACGAATCCTTCACTCGATGTGTAACCGAATCCTGTGTCGTTTTTCTAAACGTTATGTTGACCAATTGTTCCTTTGGTATCGCGAGCCAGAGAAGTGACTCATGTTAACTCTGCTGGCTGTATTCGTCTCCGCACGAGACAGTTAAACTCCTTATAGACACATGTTACCGTATTATGCATGTAGCAAATCACAGAAAAACATTAATGGCACGTCACAGGAAACAGGGATATTGATGGCACGTCACAGGAAACAGGGATATTGATGGCACGTCACAGGAAACAGGGATATTGGTGGCACGTCACAGGAAACAGGGATATTGGTGGCACGTCACAGGAAACAGGGATATTGGTGGCACGTCACAGGAAACAGGGATATTGGTGGCACGTCACAGGAAACAGGGATATTGGTGGCACGTCACAGGAAACAGGGATATTGGTGGCACGTCACAGGAAACAGGGATATTGGTGGCACGTCACAGGAAACAGGGATATTGGTGGCACGTCACAGGAAACAGGGATATTGGTGGCACGTCACAGGAAACAGGGATATTGGTGGCACGTCACAGGAAACAGGGATATTGGTGGCACGTCACAGGAAACAGGGATATTGGTGGCACGTCACAGGAAACAGGGATATTGGTGGCACGTCACAGGAAACAGGGATATTGGTGGCACGTCACAGGAAACAGGGATATTGGTGGCACGTCACAGGAAACAGGGATATTGGTGGCACGTCACAGGAAACAGGGATATTGGTGGCACGTCACAGGAAACAGGGATATTGGTGGCACGTCACAGGAAACAGGGATATTGATGGCACGTCACAGCAAACAGGGATATTGGTGGCACGTCACAGGAAACAGGGATATTGGTGGCACGTCACAGGAAACAGGGATGTTGATGGCAAGTAACGTGCATACTGACAGCACATTCCATGGGAAATAAGCATTACTAAGAGCATGTAAAAATGCAGTAGTTACATATATGTATTGGTATGTTTGTTTCTGTATTACTAAACCACTCCATATGGTATTCACTTTTTTCCCACAGGTAAAAAGTAGTTCGTTTTCTTGTCTATACGATGGAGACCGAAGGGGCGGAGGTGATATACCAGATAGTCCATCAGGTACATGTCTGCCGGACTCATGTAGTGGAACGACACACTGTAATCACTGCAGCAACCCAGACCCTGCAAATGTAAAACAGCGTTATTACCACACAAAACAAGCTCGTTATCACTCGATATGATAGAAATGTAGCATAACCTGGAGGTCAACAGACACATGCTTACCTTTCAGGAACACCGGTATTCATGAAACCGGCTATGCTCAAGATTTGATTCTGTGCTCAAGTCAACTTTCTTTAAACTCGCATAGATCTAGGCATTATAACGGTACTCTGCCAGAAGCCTGTCAAACATTCTTCTGAATCATTGACGAATTGTTAATTATTATCACTTTATTACCGGAATAAGAAAACGGGCTTGAGCACAAAGTCTGAGTTTGAACAGGAGAACATTTTCATGAATACGGGCCCTAGTGTATTTTCACGGGATCTCCGAGGGTATCTTTCCTTCGTTAATATTTTGCCCAAGTTTGATTGATTTTCAGTTTGAAGTACGGTGTTTTTTAGCGCTCCGCTATTCTCTTGTTTTCTGTCCAAATGTTGCAGAAAAGTAAGTTTTGTTCATTGCGGTCTAGTTCAACATTTGTCAGTATAATGTGACCGGATGTAACACTCTGAAGTAGGCATCAGATCAGCACCTTACCGCTTCAAGCAGACACGCCTTAATTAAACACATTGAGGAACGTCCTTAATTAGTTAGCTTAGCTGTTGATAAGATGCTTACACCCAAACCAACGAAATCACAGCTTGGAGGTTTAGGGAATTCCCTGTCAAAATAGTTTTGAAATCAATGAATCCTACACTATTTAAGCTCTCATATCTGAACTGCCTCAAATCGCACTACCATTAAGTCTGTATGGAGTTCTTACGTTCTTACAACAGTCAGGACCACAGGGAGGCCAGAGACTAGAGAGGCACAAGAGCCTAAATCACATGGAGGGCGGGTGACTAGGGAGACACAAGAGCCTAAATTACACGGAAGGGGGTGG
>NW_018404548.1:459094-470940 GCF_002113885.1 Mizuhopecten yessoensis
CACACAACAGCCAGAATCACATGGAGGGCGAGTGACTAGAGAGGCACAACAGCCAGAATCACATGGAGGGCGGGTGACTAGAGAGGAACAAAAGCCAGAATTACATGGAGGGCGGGTGACTAGGGAGACACTACAGGCAAGAATCACATGGAGGGCGGGTGACTAGGGACACACAACAGCCAGAATCACATGGAGGGCGAGTGACTAGAGAGGCACAACAGCCAGAATCACATGGAGGGCGGGTGACTAGAGTGGCACAACAGCCAGAATTACATGGAGGGCGGGTGACTAGGGAGACACTACAGGCAAGAATCACATGGAGGGCGGGTGACTTGGGACACACAATAGGCAAGAATCACATGGAGGGCGGGTGACTAGGGAGACACTACAGGCAAGAATCACATGGAGGGCGGGTAACTAGGGACACACAACAGGCAAGAATCACATGGAAGGCGGGTGACTAGGGACACATAACAGGTTAGAATCACATGGAGGGCGGGTGACTAGGAAGACACAACAGCGAGGATCACAGAGAGGCGGGTGACTAGGGAGACACAACAGTCAAGATCACAAGGAGGTGGATGACTCGGGAGAAGCAATAGCCAGAATCACATTGAGGGCGGGTGACTAAGAAGACACAACAACCAAGATCACAGAAAAGTGGGTGACAAGGGAGAAGCAACAGTACGGATCACGGGGAGGCGGGTGACTAGGGAGACACAACAGCCAGGATCACATGGAGAGCGGGTGACTAGGGAGACACAACAGCCAGGATCATAGGGAGGCGGTGACTAGGGAGACATAACAGCCAGTATCATAGGGAGGCGGTGACTAGGGAGACACTGCGGAAAAAAGAGTAGAAAAACAAGAAAAAGAACAGATTTTGATCTCAGGTGTTTCAATTGAGGCAGCGGATCAGTTTGGGGTTTTTCGATGTCCCCTTTGCAGCAGACACACACAAAACATCAATTCTGCAGAAGGTCCCACATGAGTCGTATTACGACATGCTTTTGGGGTAAGAGAAGGTATCCACTTTCCCAAACTTGAGGGTATACGATAACGGGAACTGCACTTACGGGTATCACGAAATGGATACCACCGTTATGTCTAAGACTGTTTTGTTTCGGTGTACATTATATGAGAGATACCATATGAACCCGAGAAATTGTTACAGTATAGCTATATTTGGACATAACCCGATGTTTTACATCAGTATAGCTATATTTGGCCATAACCCGATGTTTTACAGAGTTTAAATCAAAGTTTTTAGGGTTTTAAATCAACTTTCGGTAAAAGAGTCAACACCAATAATGGTATATACGTGAAAGGTTGAAAGCTCCTGAAGACCGACACTGTTTACAATATACTCACCTTTTGCACTTTGTGGAAGGTATGATTGTAGAACCAGGCGGGGTAGTTTCCTTGAAGGTGGGCAATGGGAGTGAAGGGGTGGAACGATTCTCGGCCATTTATGTCCAGAGAGTCCCCGACTTTGATTTCTAGTCTTTGCATACACTTGCCTATCTCTGCGTCCTCTGCACCACCGTCACGACGACACAGTAGCGGATTACGGAGACCTACTTGCACAAATTTCTTTAATGCCTGCTGGCTGAGAACATAACCAGCACCCCCACTGAAATATCCCTGTTTCACTATGGCCTTGAACCGGTGACCGAAATATACCAAATTCTGCGGATTGTGATGTGATAGGAAGTAGCGCAAGTTCTCTACAATGACGTAGGTATCGTCATCCGCCTTGAGGAACCAATCGAAGGAATTGCCGTAGTTTTCGTAGCAGTAAGTAAACGCTTGTACCGTTTTACCTGTGAGGTGCTGGCGACCCTCGGAAACATTGAGTCCGACAGTGGGGAAACTGTCGTTCGTCACACTACTGAAGAATATGTACTTATTGCAGCGTTTAGCCCAGGTTGTTCTGACGGCCAGACCCTTTCTGTCCAGATTAGACGGTGACGTCATTATCCAGCACAGCACGCGAACTCTGTTATACATTTCATTGGCCTTGGTTCTGTCATCGTCTACAACAAAACAACACAAAATAATATCAAGAATGAAATAATTCTATCATTTAATATACTTGTAGGTCATCATCTACAACACATACCATATACAAGTACGAAATCATTCCATGATTTCATTTCTTTTGAAGAGAGACCTGAATTCTTGAAAGAGGAGGGAATGTGTATGGAAAAGACAGCTAAATTCACTAAAAGTGTAACAACATTACACAGAATGTCAGTGTGGAGCAAGCCAGCTGGCCTGATACTGGACAGTAGATTTCCTAAGACACCCAGACAATGACCTTCCAAAACGTATTAACAGAAGTATCCCTAGACGCCATGACATTGATATTCTTCATTTCATTTCATCATATTTTATTGAGTAAACAAAAGGATTGAACAGCAGTCTATGCCTATATAAGTTCTCTCCTTAGGTTGACATGACAAAGACAAAGATGAATGAAATGGTTTGTAAGAAAATATTGATGCAAATTATATATAATAAGTAGCATAGACATACATATAGCAGATGGTATAGGGGAGATAATTCCATGTATGTTTCAATTACATATAAATATTTAATTGATATTTTAGCTATACAATGCTTTTATTAAAAAGTCAATCATATTTAATTAGTAATAGGAATGCAATGCCCTAATGATATATTAAACAGAGAAATTGCTACAATTGTATTTTTATTTTTTTGCAAGTCATTAATGCCCCCTGTTCATACCCTGCTGCTGTTGCTTGAAGTAGTTAAAAGTATAGAACCATTTAGTATCAATATATATATCATTGGTAGGAGTGATAAAAAGTAAGGGATACAACAACATCAAAATATGAAAAATAAAATGAGGCAATTCACCTAGAAGATTTTGAAAATGTAGTGTAAGTGTAAGATGTATTGCCAGTGTTCTATGTGTAAATCTTTCATCCCATCCAGTTTCAGACAGGCCTCTACCGTTCACCTATCAACCACAGAACACTAAGCATTCAAACTTAGCACATTTATGTTTTACTTTATTGCACCCAGCAGTAAAAACAGCACCCAAAGCTTAATCCTTTAGGTGTATAATATTAAAGCATCAATGTATATATAACAATCAGCAGAATCACTTAATGGTTTAGGGACAGTATTTTATCAGTTATGACTATATATAACAAAATTTATAGATTGTTTTGATTAATTAAACAAGCCTTCTCGTGTTGTATATATATTTAAGAACACTATCAAGTACAGATTTATTTTCAGTATTGTTTAACATAGTGCTTCCATTAAGAAGTATTTTAGTATCAAGATTAACCGGACACACTTCAAAAATCTTATTTATTAAAGTTTGTCTCTCATCAGTATACAGTGGACATTGAGAAAGATCATGTGTAGCAGTTTCATAAGCATCACCACACAGACATGATGGAGACTCTTTCAAGTGATCTTTGAACAGATCATAGTTCAGGTTACTCGCCTCATTTCTCAGTTGACATAAGATTATGTTACCCTTTCTGCTTTCACAATTTTTAAATACATCCGAGATATCATTATTAAAACATAATTTATGATATACCTTGGCCTTAAATTTATTAAGAGTAGGGGAATGTACTGTATCATTTTCAAGTCCATTGAACTTGTTGCACATTACTGGGAAGAAACTTTTAGCATAGGATTCTGTACGACATAGTGGTGGGTTAAACATTCTTACATATCTTAGAGTATACCTATCATTTTCTTGGTTATGAATAAGAGGATCAATTATGTCATGGAGGTATGTGGGTGATAAATTGTTAGTTATTTTATACATCTGAGTTAGCTTATGGTTCATCCTTCGATCAGACAGGGATTCCCAACCTAGTTCTTTATATAGAGTTTGGTGTGATGTACCTTTCCTTAGACCTGTGATAATCCTTGCAGCTTCTAGTTGTACAGATTCTAATAATTTTTTAAGATTGTCAGAGCAGTTGTCCCAGACAATATCTGCATATTCAAGCACTGGGCGGATAAATGTTGTATATATTTTGCATAGTGATTTCCTATCAATCTTATATTTCAGATACCTAAGTATTGTTATTCTTTTACTAGCCTTTTCATATATTAATTGAACATGGGTAGACCAAGTGCCATCTTCAGAAAAAGTTAATCCAAGATGTTTGTGATCATGGGCATTATCTACACAAGTATTAGAGAAATTAATTAGAGGATGGATAGGTTCTTTTTTTCTAGAAAAAATTAATGATTTGGTTTTAGAGGGGTTAAATTTAATGTCCCATGTACTAGCCCAGTTGTTAATTCTATCTAGGTCTTGGTTAAGATAATCTGCTGCTAGTTGTGGGTTTTCGTCTACGATGACATATAATGATGAATCGTCTGCAAACAGCTTAATGTTACTCTGGACTATATCAGTGATGTCATTAATGTATAATAGAAATAAAAAGGACCGAGAACTGATCCCTGAGGAACACCGGCATTAACAACCCTAAAAGTAGAAAAATGACCTTCAGTTAGAACTCTCTGCTTTCTATCTTCAAGATAATTCTTAAACCAATTAAAAACATTGCCTGATATACCATATGCTTTTAGTTTATGTACATGTAGTAACCCTTTGTGCCAAACTCCATCAAAAGCCTTGCTGATGTCGCAAAATACAAACCTTAATTCTTTCCCTTTATCCAGGTTGCTAATTATAGTGTGGTATATACAATATAATATATTTTATTATAGTGACATGTGCATACATCAAAATTACATACGTGTTCAATGTTTCACATATTATTTTAGCACCCGACCCAAAGGGTCTATAGGTCACTTTAACTTAAATTTACCTTCAAAATATCACTTGCGTTATTGGTTAAATAACAATTAAATTATATATATACTTGTAGAATGAGACAAAATCTTTAATTTTTACGAAATAATACATTTTTTCTTTTATCAAATATTTTCGACAGATATTTTGCTGTTTGTCTGGGAAAGTCATTTACTAATATTTTAAACAGTTCGATGTTTGATTGATGTTGAAAGGTTATACCAGTGTTAAGGAGTAGGTCATTTCTCTCATTATCATACAGTGAACAGTTTAACAGAAAATGTGTTTCGTCCTCCACCGCTCCAGAGTTGCTGCACAAAGTACATACACGGTCATTTACAGGTTCATTTTTATACCGTTCAGTCTCCACTCGCAATGGGAGTACACCACACCTTAATTGTGCCATGATTGATCTCTCGGATTTTGCAAGGTTTATTGACACATAGTTCTCTACATGGTAAGCGGTTTTAATTAATATAAAGTTCCTTAGTTTTGGTACAAATTTTACTTTATCTGACCACTCATCTTGATTTGTGTACCAGTGCACGTTTTACGTCCTCAATGTTACAATGTTGAAGATTGTCAAAGCAATATTCCATATTTACATATTCTAGCACTCGCTGCACGTCGCGGAACCATGATTTTTCCTTTTTTGAACGTTTATCCTACATAAACACTTTTTTGCATACCCGGGAATCGTCCATTCGTATGAGTCTGTTCCATAGACGTATAATGTTAAGCCATCTCCCGTGTTGTCTGATAAGCCATCCAGTTTCTCCATTTACGGCCAAATTTGGTGTAAATCTAATCGCGCGATTTTGGATGGTGTCGATACAAGGATGCGGTCGATATCCCCAAACTCCAGAACAATAATCCAATACTGGTTCAACACAGGAAGAATACAATTTTTCAAACGTTTTAAAACCAATGGATTTATTATGATACACCTTAGATATAACACCACCTAATGCCCGTCCGCCCGCTTTCGCTAACAGTTCAGCTGTATGTGAAAAACTATTACATTCGTTGAAAAGCACACCCAAATATTTGTACGGACTTGAGTATTCCAATGCATGTTCTCCAATTTTAAAATTAGAACTACTTCGCGCCCTACGGTTGTTTTTAAAATGTACCACTTTGGATTTCCCCGGATTCACACGAAGCCTACATTTTAGAAACCAGTTATCCAAATGATCCAGCACACATTGCATATCAGTTTCATTTTCAGCAAGGAGTGCTATAACGTCTGCATACAGTAAAATGTTTACCTTATCATTTCCAATAAACACTCCCTTACCAAGCTGGTTGATTTCGACGGCCAAGTCATTAATAAATAAAGCAAACATTGTCGGAGATAATTTATCGCCTTGTTTTACCCCGATATCACTGGAGAATCAATCAGTTAATGAGTTTCCGAGTCGTACACACGCCTCCGTATCCGTATATAGTGTTTTAATAACGTTGTACATTTTTCCATTTATTCCATTTGTGATAAGTTTATACATTAGTAGATATCTGTCAACACAGTCAAATGCTTTTTGTAGGTACACAAATGTTACAAATGTTGTAGGTTTATTAGAGACGATTGAATTGAGAGTATGCACGTGGTCGAGACTCGATCTATTTTTACGGAACCATTTTGTTCGTCAACGAGCAAGTCATTGGCACAATCCTGTTATTGATGAACGCAGTGTATAACTTAGAAACAACAGAGAGTAGGCTTATCCCTCGGAAGTTTAGTGGTACCCGCGGATCTAACGATTTATCTTTAGGAATTGGACATATGATTGCTTTTCTCCAAATTGATGGGATGTAACCAGAGTCAAAAAACAGTTGGAACAAATTGTGTAAAACAGTAGTTATGGCGGGAAACTTCAAAACCTCCGGCGATTTTCCCGTTTTCGCGTGGTTTATCACCTTTTCGATTTCGTCGATTTGTATTACATGGTTTAACGTGGTATTGGAGTCGTATAAAGGGTCCAACATGTCCTCTACTAAAAACTTGAAAAAAACTAGAAAATTTGTCGTATCACATCGTCATAAAATACATCACTGACTTCGTCTGAATTCGGATTTTTATTTAATAATCCTGAAAATTCGTCTTTCCACTGAGACATTACTTCCTCTCTATTTGTAACTATATTACCGTCATCGTCGTATACTACCATCGGTATTGCAGTTTTGCGTGGAGGACGACTTTTTTAAGGCTGTTCGAGAACTGTTTCGGTTATTAACACACGCTACATCGATATCCAACGCTAATGTTTGTTTGTGGAGTCTCACCTCTTTCCTGAAAGTCTTATCGAATATCGTTTGGGCATGTCTAAAATCCTTTAATAAAGCGCGTTTTTGTGCTCCTCTTCCCCTACATTTCCGATAAATATTTTCCTTTTCATGCATGGCTTTCCAACTTATGGTCAAATGTTCATTCCAAAACGGTTTATGGGGACGAAAACGTTTTTGAGTTGTTCTTCCTGTAACACATTTAGGCAGTTTTTCGTCCATTTCCTTAATTACTACGGTACACAGATTATCAACACGTGTATCAATATCCGCCTGCGTAAACGTGTATCAATATCCGCCTGCGTAAACGTGTATCAATATCCGCCTGCGTAAACGTGTATCANAGAACTGTTTCGGTTATTAACACACGCTACATCGATATCCAACGCTAATGTTTGTTTGTAGAGTCTCACCTCTTTCCTTAAAGTCTTATCGAATATCGTTTGGGCATGTCTCGTTTTGTGCTCAGCTTCCCCTACATTTTCGAAATTTCAGAGGCAATAAAATCCACCGGCATTCTCTCTCATTTATAACGGGTATGTGTCGCGCCAATCGGTCGTTTTCCGAAGTTGGATAGCTTTGATAGCGTCAAGTTGATACTAAATTGACATAACAACAAACTGTGATCTGGTATTTTACACCTTTCTCCAAGCAAGGGCTGTAAGTTATTTTCTGCCACGATATCGTTACACGGTATAACCTTAAAGGTAATACATTGTTTGAATCCATCATGTGGTACACATATATAGTCTACAACAGCCTTTCCTTTTGTTGAAATCGACGTGTACGCGTTTGAGATTTCTCCGAAACGACCATTTAATGTACAAAATTTCACATCATTTAGAAATTCGTTAAACGCTTGTCCGTGCTGGTTGGTTTTATTGTCTATACATAACTTAGTCGGCACGTCATCTAATGTTTGGTTAATATCCTGGGTTGATCCAGTTCGAGAATTAAAATCGCCACACAAAAAAAATATCATCGCTTTCATAGTTAAGATAGATCTGTCCCAACAGATGAGCAAAATAACCTTGCGCGTCTCGCCCTCGAGGCGTATTTTCTGGTGGTAAATAACACGAAAATACTATAAATGATGATCCTCTAGTGGTGTCCACCAATTTTAAGCCCAATATACCGTCATATGATTTGTCAATAATCTTAATTTCAAGCGAATTATATAACGTATCTTTCACTAAAAAAGCCTCACCTCCCGATCCTTTTGGTGCGTTTCTATGAATATCCACACGGTTAAAGTTGTATGTTTTATATCCATCGATAGACGGAGACTGTATACCTCTTAAATGAGTTTCATTTAGACAAATAATATTAGCATGGACATTTTTTAAGATAGCCACACGTAAGCATTTATTAGAGTCTGTCCATCCACACACATTTAAATGCGCGATAGTTGTATGTGACTGTTCATCGTTGGGTCGGGAATGCCCCTTTTCACCGTTTACCTGTTCTGTGCCGTCCGTCTGTTCGTCCGACCTATCCTTTTAAACTATACGTCCACTTCCAGTAATGCGATAATTGCCCCCGACTGTTCGTCCGACCTATTCTTTTTAACTATACGTCCACTGCCAGTAATGCGATAATTGCCCCCGACTGTTCGTCCGACCTGTTCTTTTTAACTATAAGTCCACTTCCAGTAATGCGATAATTGCCCCGACTGTTCGTCCGACCTGCTCTTTTTAACTATACGTCCACTTCCAGTAATGCGATAATTGCCCCGACTGTTCGTCCGACCTGCTCTTTTTAACTATACGTCCAGTGCCAGTAATGCGATAATTGCCCCCGTTTGGTATTTCTTTCAACATGGTTCTTGCATTAAGTTCCAATCACCTGGTTTAAAGCCTGATTGGTCCTTGGAAAGTATATTATTAGTTGTTAAATAGATATATATAAATATTTGAATATATTTTTTTCAAAGATTTTACTAAAACATGATGTTACAGATATTGGTCGATAATTGGAATAATTATTTTTTAAACCATTCCCTTTGTATACAGCACTTACATTAGCCATCTTCCATGGCCCAGGTATGCACCCGTTATATATAGTTTTGTTAAATAAAATTGTAAGTGGGAGTATTAAGGAAGGTTTTAACTTTTTTATGACTTTAGGTAACATGCCATCAGGTCCTACTGGTTTATTTTCATTTAATATAGTAATTTGATCATCAACATCTTGCTCAGAGACTGTTATGTTTTCTAACTTTGATAGAGTGGAAATATCTAATACTGGAGGTTCAGCAAGTGTATCTGATGTTGTGGCTATAGAAGTAAACTATTCATTAAGGGTTTCAGCTTTATCAGTTGGATGTTGAATCAGTGTATTATTAACATTCAATGGTGGAATCGGTTTAGTTTTATTATTAAAATTAGTTATGGATTTAGCAATTTTCCACCATTTATAAGGGGGCAATGATTTATCACTTAGAGACTTTTGAAGTTGATATTCTTAGACGCATGGACAGTGGCCTACCTAGACGCCTGGACATTGACATTCCTAGACGCCCGCACAATGGTATTCCTAGACGCATGAACATTGGACATCCTAGACGCCTGGACATTGGCCATTCTTAGACGCATGGACAATGACCTTCCTAGATACTTGGACAGTGGCCTTCTTAGACGCATGTACGTTGGCCTTCCTGGACACTTGGACAGTGGCCTTCCTAGACGCATGGACATTAATATTACTAGACGCCTGGACAGTTGCNACCTTCCTAGACACTTGGACAGTGGCCTTCTTAGACGCATGTACGTTGGCCTTCCTGGACACTTGGACAGTGGCCTTCCTAGACGCATGGACATTAATATTCCTAGACGCCTGGACAGTTGCATTCCTAGACGTATGGACATTGCTATTACCAGACGTATGGACATTGCTATTACTAGACGTATGGACATTGCTATTCCTAGACGTATGGACAGTTGCTATTACTAGACGCATGGACATTGCTATTATTAGACGTATGGACATTGATATTACTAGACGCATGGACATTGCTATTATTAGACGTATGGATATTGATATTACTAGACGCCTGAACCGGTTCTATTACTAGACGTATGGACATTGATATTACTAGACGCCTGGACAGTTGCTATTACTAGACGCATGGATATTGCTATTATAAGACGCCTGGATATTGATATTACTAGACGCCTGAACAGTTGCTATTACTAGACGTATGGACATTGCTATTACTAGACGCATGGACATTGCTATTACTAGACGTATGGACATTGCTATTACTAGACGTATGGACATTGCTATTACTAGACGTATGGACATTGCTATTACTAGACGTATGGACATTGCTATTACTAGACGTATGGACATTGCTATTACTAGACGTATGGACATTGCTATTACTAGACGTATGGACATTGCTATTACTAGACGTATGGACATTGCTATTACTAGACGTATGGACATTGCTATTACTAGACGTATGGACATTGCTATTACTAGACGTATGGACATTGCTATTACTAGACGTATGGACATTGCTATTACTAGACGTATGGACATTGCTATTACTAGACGTATGGACATTGCTATTACTAGACGTATGGACATTGCTATTACTAGACGCCTGGACAGTTGCTATTACCAGACGCATGGACATTGCTATTATTAGACGCCTGGACATTGATATTACTAGACGCCTGGACAGTTGCTATTACTAGACGCATGGACATTGCTATTATTAGACGCCTGGACATTGATATTACTAGACGCCTGGACAGTTGCTATTACTAGACCCATGGACAGTTGCTATTACTAGACGCATGGACATTGCTATTACTAGACGCCTTGACAGTTGCTATTACTAGACGCATGGACATTGCTATTATTAGACGTCTGGACATTGATATTACTAGACGTCTGGACATTGATATTATTAGACGCGTGGACAGTTGGTCTTCCTAGACTCATAGGCATTGGTATAACTAGTCGCTTTGACGGTGGCCTTTTTCTAGACGCGTGGCCATTAGGAGTTTATAGACGCATGGAAAGTGACCTTCCTAGACACCTGGAAAATAGCCTGAACAGTGGACTTCCTGAACGCCTGCACATTGGCCTTCCTAGACGATTGGACAGTGGTCTTCTTAGACGATTGGACAGTGGCCTTCCTGGATGCCTGCACATTGGCCTTCCTAGAAGATTGGACAGTGGTCTTCTTAGACGATTGGGCAGTGGCTTTCCTGGATGCCTGCACATTGGCCTTCCTAGACGATTGTACAGTGGCCCTCCTTGATGCCTGCACATTGGCCTTCCTAAACGATTGTACAGTGGCCTTCCTGGATGCCTGCGCATTGGGCTTCCTAGACGATTGTACAGTGGCCTTCCTGGATGCCTGCACATTGGCCTTCCTAGACGATTGGACAGTGGTCGTCTTAGACGATTGAACAGTGGCCTTCCTGGATGCCTGCACATTGACCTTCCTTGACGCCTGGGCATTAACATTCCTGGACGATTGGACGGTTGGCTTCCTAGCCGACACCATATTTTCTCCAACATGTATACTATAGTTACAGCATGTACTGGAGCAGAGACGTATATACTGGTTTGTACGTCTCTGACTGAAGACATCCCATACCCGCTTATTTTACGACCATGAAAAACGTATCGTTGTTTCTTCTTCAACCACCCACACATTAATAGTTCATTTGATCTAACTATTAGAAATCTCACTGTCTAGTGGTCTTAGGCATTGCTATTGTTCAGT
>NW_018404548.1:478047-501236 GCF_002113885.1 Mizuhopecten yessoensis
TTAGTCTGGGAACTAAAACACACCTACACTCGGGTGTTTCCGCCGAGCCAATCAGGCGAGAGGTGGGCGGAGCTTGTTACCGAACTCGGAAGCGACGCGTGAGGTGGGCGGAGCTTGCTACCGAACTCTGAAGCATTTGGCTCCATTGCCATCAAAGGGGTAGTTGGGACGTGAAACTATACAGCTTATGATTTACAAATATTTTCTATTTAAAACCATCTCTCCAGTGTGTATCGGTATAATAAAACGGTTAAAATATGGGGTTGAGGGATATAGCAAGTATCTGGTGTCCCTTGACCATGCCTATTTCNACTGTCCATTGGTCTTAGGCATTGCTATTGTTCAGTTATCTAAGGAAGGTCACTGTCCATTGGTCTTAGGCATTGCTATTGTTCAGTGATCTTAGGAATATCACTCTCCTGTCGTCTAAGGAAATCTGTCATTGCCAGTACTGCCTTTGTCAATCAGTTTGATGATATGCTGGCAAATGTCGACTTCTACCTTCACAAAGATGCGAACTTGCATTTGCTAAGGTATCATGGTCTGGTCCTGTTATTATCATCTCCTAGGCTGTGATGATGAGGTAGTTCCCACGGGATAGGTTTTCTAGCTCTTCTAGTTGTCTACGTGTTTATTTGATTGCCTATGTTAATTAAAGGTCGACTTTGTTAGCTCCTGTTAAAAGACCAGTTTTTATCATAAAACTTACTTACCCGTACGGTTCTTATTTCAAAGTTGCTTACCTGTATGGCTTTGACAGGTCGGTACTTATCCTAAAATTATATTTTTACATACCTTCATGACTATGGGAGCCCATGTTGACAGGCCGGTCCTTATCCCGGAAATTCCTGTTTTGAATGTCCTCATACAAATCCTCTTCTTCTTCATTTTCTACAATCTCCTCTGTAAAAAATGGACACGATGTTTACTGAAAAACCGACTGCAAACACAAGGGTGCTATGTAAGCTTATTTGGCATAAGGTCAGACGACGAGAGAATTACCACCAGATATTCATGTTGGCAGGAGTTTTAGAAATTGAAATTAGTGACCAAGTGCAGTTATCACTGCAGTGATGTCATATGTTATAACTGTGGTAATGTTATATGTTATAACTGTGCTGATGTTATATGTTATCAATAAGGTGATATTATCTGTTATCCCTATAGTTATGTTATTTGTAATTTAACTGTGGTGATGTTATATAGAGAAAAATACATGCCTTTTTCCATATCACACCCAGTATCAACCCGAGACTGCAATATCAGCACAAGGGCCGAAGGCCCGAGGGCTGATATTGGTCGAGGGTTGATACTGGGTGTGATATGGAAAAAGGCATGTATTTTTCTGTTTATTACATACTTCTAATAGAAGCTCCTATCTTATAATTTATTTTTCTTTTGAAATATTGAAAAACGAAAAATTTCCAAAAGGGGTGTGATACGGGTTTTGAGGGCTGATACGGGTTTTGCGGGCTGATGCGGGTTTTGGGGTGTGATACGGCGGGGGCCGATACGGCTTTTGTGCTGTGATACGGCGAGGGCTGATATGGGTAAGAGTAATTGTGTCGTATCGCATGTACAAAACAAGAGGCCCAATGGGCCTGCATCGCTCACCTGGTATAAATCTCACACTTGTAATCTTAAAAGAGATCTAAAATAAAGCTACAGGCAAAATATCAGAATTTATGATTAAAATTCATTCAAAAGTCCCATTTTTGTTTTTTTAAACATTTCACCCCTGTGATTGAAAGTCGAACCAAGTCATTATGTTGAACAAATTTTATAGCCTTTCATCTCAGGATGCAACTTGCAAAGTATCAACATCCTGGGACCCATGGTTATTCAGAAGAGGTCGTTTAAAGATTTTACAAATTTGACCCCTGTGACCTTGAATATAAGTCAAAGTCATTCACTTTAACAAACATAGTAGTCCTTGATCCCAGCATGCTACTGATTAAATATCAACATCCTGAGCCTTTTGGTTATTCAGAACAAGTTGTTTAAATATTTTGAACATATTTGCTCCTTGTGACCTTGAATATGATTCAAGGTCATACATTTGAACAAACTTGGTAGCCCTTGATCCTAGTATGCTACTGACTAAATATCATCACCCTGGGCATTTTGGTTATTCAGAAGAAGTTGTTTAAAGTTTTTAACATATTTGACCCCTGTGACCTTGAATATGGGTGAAGGTCATTCATTTGAACAAACTTTGTAGCCCTTCATCTCAGCATGCTACTGGCCAAATATCATCACCCTGGGCATTTTGGTTATTGAGAAGAAGTTGTTTAAAGTTTTTTTAAGACAATTGACCCCTGTGACCTTGAATACAATTGAAGGTCATTCATTTGAACAAATTTGATAGCCCTTTACCCAAGCATGCTACTGGCCAAATAACATCTCCCTGGGCAGTTTGGTTATTGAGAAAAAGATGTTTAAAGTTTTTAACATATTTGACCCCTGTGACCTTGAAAATGGGTCAAGGTCATTAATTTTAACAAACTTTGTAGCCCTTCATCCCAGTTTGCTTTTGGCCAAATATCGACACCCTAGGCCTTTCGGTTATTAAGAAGAAGTCGTTTAAAGTAAAATATTGACGCCGGACGGACGACGGACGGACGCCGCGCCACGGCATAAGCTCACTTGGCACTTCGTATTTATTAGTAAGTATGTAATATGTAAGTTATCACTGTCGGAATGTTATATGTTATCAAAAAGGTGATGTTATATGTTATAACTGTGGTGATGTTATATGTTATAATTGTGGTGATGTTATTTATTATGACAGTGCTGATGCTATTTATTATGACTGGGGTCAATATGTTGTTGAATTACATTTAGTTACTGGTAAGTGTTATTCGCCATCTTAACGGTGAGCTGAACTAACCGAGTGCAGAAACCGTAACGGTTATTATGCCATTGTCACGAGTTTTGGCAATTAACGTTAAACGTGTTCAGTGGTAATAGCCTGCTGATTATTGTCAAACGACGTATACAGAGACGCCCACTTATTTCGCTGGCGATGGATATTTTTAATTGTTATACTGTACTAGTGTACGTCATCACATGTGTGGTGACGCTGACTTACCTTCAATGAAAAAAGTGTTATACGTCATCAATATCGTGGTAATGCAGAAACAGCAACACACCAGCATAAACAGTCTGGAAACTCTATCCCCAGCCATGGTCGGCATGTCGGACAGGTCAGCATCACGTAGGACTCATCGTGTTGTCATCAGCAGCTGTCAACAGGAGGTCCGGTACAAAATCACACAGTATCTTATGGTCAGGGAGGCTGTATGTCAGGGTGACATCAGAACGTTCCCAGGTACAAAATCACACAGTATCTTATGGTCAGGGAAGCTGTATGTCGGGGTGACATCAGAACGTTCCCAGGTACAAAATCACACAGTATCTTATGGTCAGGGAGGCTGTATGTCAGGGTGACATCAGAACGTTCCCAGGTACAAAATCACACAGTATCCTATGGTCAGGGAGGCTGTATGTCAGGGTGACATCAGAACGTTCCCATGTACAAAATCACACAGAATCTTATGGTCAGGGAAGCTGTATGTCAGGGTGACATCAGAACGTTCCCATGTACAAAATCACACAGTATCTTATGGTCAGGGGGGCTGTATGTCAGGGTGACATCAGAACATTCCCAGGTACAAAATCACAGTATCTTATGGTAAGGGAGGCTGTATGTCAGGGTGACATCAGAACGTTCCCAGGTACAAAATCTCTCATTAACTTATGGTCAGGGAAGCTGTATGTCAGGGGGACATCAGAACGTTCCCAGGTACAAAATCTCTCATTAACTTATGGTCAGGGAAGCTGTATGTCAGGGCGACATTAGATCGTTCCTAGGTACAAAATCACACAATACCTTATGGTTAGGGAGGCTGTATGTCAGGGTGACATTAGAACGTTCCCAGGTACAAAATCACACAGTATCTTATGGTCAGGGATGCTGTATGTCAGGGTGACATCAGAACGTTCCCAGGTACAAAATCTCTCATTATCTTATGGTCAGGGAAGCTGTATGTCAGGGCGACATTAGAACGTTCCTAGGTACAAAATCACACAATACCTTATGGTTAGGGAGGCTGTATGTCAGGGCGACATCAGAACGTTCCCAGGTACAAAATCTCTCAGTATCTTATGGTCAGGGAAGCTGTATGTCAGGGCGACATTAGAACGTTCCTAGGTACAAAATCACACAGTATCTTATGGTCAGGGAAGCTGTATGTCAGTGTGACATCAGAACGTTCCCAACATAGTCCTGTATGCTGTATAACAGTAACTAGACACAAAGAATGAAGGGATGACAACAGATGGACAGACCGACATAGTAATTATAAAATGAGAAATGCATTTCTATGCACGTGCCAAAGCGACTCATTTGAAACTGCCGAAAGGAATAATAATCTTCAGAAATTATAATAAAATAACCCCTCTTTGGAAATTAATACAAGTATTTCATCAATAAACATTTGAGTTAGTGTATATACACGTATGCAATAAACATTATTCATTCACTTGACACTTTTTTCGTTAAAATTATGTATCGTATTAAAATCTTCTTGGTCAAATGAAGAAAAGTTGGAATATATAATACTGTTCGATAATGTAGTTGATTGATCCTCATAAGTGTTTGTTAGTCCTTGTATTTACTTTTTTCGTCTGCTTGTCAAGGTAGGGGAGGTAATCGATATGACGACACAAGGTAAGGTATATATAAAGTGCAAATATGCTTTATGTTAATAAAGCTCATTTGTGTAAATGTTCAGAGGTCAATAGAGCTGTGTAATTTATGTAGATATGGGTAAACATCTTAGATAGTTGAAACCCAGAAGTCAAGTAACATATGTACACATGTGTCACACATAACGAATATATACACGTGCGTCACACATATAGGGTATAGAGGAACGCCACGCGTACAGGGTATATACACACATATAGTATGTACGCCACACACACAGTACACGTACGGTACATGGGTAAACAACGTCCGTGTATTGGAGTACACAACCTGCGTATTTAGAATTTATGACACATCGAAACCCGAACAGCGACTTTATACATGCATACCATTATAGAAAAAACACCGATTATAAGTATGGTATATATGCACATTTAAGTGTAAATGAAGACGCGTATGCACCAATGGACAATGTGTGCTATATCAGCCACATTTCACCTGTGTTTACCTACAGTAATCGTCAGGTAATCGTGTGACATTTATTAGTCCACATGCGTCTTCAATTTCCATACTTACCGTGTTGTTGTGCTTTGTCCTCGGACATAACTAGCACCTTCGTACGTCTGTCGTGGCAGCCATGATTGCCGGTGAGAGTAAAATGACAAGTAGATAAGGATTGATCTCGATAAGCAGGTGTATATATTGTGTACAGGTGTGTTGTACACACGTGTGTATACTGCCTGGCTAGTACCCCGCAACCACATACGAATGTAACACAGGTATAACAATGAGATTATAAATTGAAGTAAGATGGTACGTGTACCTGTATCCTTCCTCCAATTCTCGTTAACACATATCGTCTGCTCAATGTTCTTCTGTCCTCCAGAGACGTATATACTGTATGTCTCTGTGTACTCCAAGTCACGCTTCCGTGATTCATGTCCTTTCGTCTATATATTAAAGGATTCAATGAGTAACGCGTCAGTTCAGATATATTTACCTGGGGTGTTCCTATGTATAGCCTGGCTACATACCTTTAGTCACCAATTTTCTACTGGAAAATGGCGTTGCCGTACATCGATGTATTGTTCAATGTTCGTATGATAATAACGATAGAAATGCAGCAAAGAGTGTATCAGTACTTGATGAACGCATCCTCTACACACTCCTATCTGATAGTAACATTGATACACCTGTTGGAATTGCTTGAATTGTTGGGCACACACACATTTACACATTTGGTATTGAGCTATTGTTAATTTAAGCCTATAGGCTATAGAACTATTGATGGGCCTTAATGCTGATGTCCAGTAATACCTGCTGTTTCAATTGAATGCTGTAAGAGGCGACCAATGTAGGAACTTCCTACAGAATTGGGGATTATCTGTCATCTACCTGGGAATATGAAAGCGACCAAGCCGAATATGATGCACCTACTGTTACATTTGGGATATTACTTGTTCTCTCTCTTTTCCTAATTCCTTTCGTAACCTTATTTCTTGCTTTGCAATTCCTCGCTTTTGGTCTACGAGTTGAGCGTTCACTCAAGAGAGGAATTATATGATACCTGTCCCCTGACCATGGTAAACCGAAGTTGTACTTACTGCCCTTTGTTTGACGTGTAGCTTAAATGAGTCGCGGTAAGAACTAGTTAGCCGGTAATCGGTATTAATGTGACAGAATGCAGTGTCGTGCTGTCGTGTCCAGGTATGGCATTTCTGTGACCGGTTGGAGTGTCATGCTGTCGTGTCCAGGTATAACATTTTAGTGACCGGGTGAAGTGTCATGCTGTCGTGTCCAGATATAGCATTTCAGTGACCGGTTGGAGTGTCATGCTTTCGTGTCCAGGTATAACATTCAGTCCAAGGTATGACATTTCAGTGACCGGTTGGAGTGTCATGCTGTCGTGTCCAGGTATAAAATTTCAATGAATGTGTGGAGTGTCATGCTGTCGTGTCCAGGTATGACATTTCAGTGACCGGTTGGGGTGTTATGCTGTCGTGTCCAGGTATCACATTTCAGTGACCGGTTGGGGTGTTATGCTGTCGTGTCCAGGTATAACATTTCAGTGACCTGGTGGAGTGTCAAACTGTCGTGTCCAGGTATAACATTTCAGTGACCGGTTGGGGTGTCATGCTGTCGTGTCCAGGTAGAACACAATAGTGACCGTGTGTAGTGTCATGCTGTCGTATCCAGGTATAACATTTCAGTGACTGGTTTGGGTGTCATGCTGTCGTGTCCAGGTATGACATTTCAGTTACCTGGTTGAGTGTCAAACTGTCGTGTCCAGGTACGTTCCCAGGTACAAAATCACACAGTATCTTATGGTCAGGGATGGTATAACATTTCAGTGACCGGTTGGGGTGTCATGCTGTCGAGTCCAGGTAGAACATAATAGTGACCGTGTGTAGTGTCATGCTGTCGTATCCAGGTATAACATTTCAGTGACCGGTTGGAGTGTCAAACTGTCGTGTCCAGGTATAACATTTCAGTTACCTGGTGGAGTGTCAAACTTTCGTGTCCAGGTATAACATTTCAGTGAATGTGTGGAGTGTCATGCTGTCGTGTCCACGTAGAACATAATAGTGACCGTGTGTAGTGTCATGCTGTCGTATCCAGGTATAACATTTCAGTGACCGGTTGGGGTGTCATGCTGTCGTGTCCAGGTATCACATTTCAGTGACCTGGTGGAGTGTCAAACTGTCGTGTCCAGGTATAACATTTCAGTGACCGGTTGGGGTGTCATGCTGTCGTGTCCAGGTAGAACATAATAGTGACCGTGTGTAGTGTCATGCTGTAGTATCCAGGTATGACATTATAGTGACCGTGTGTAGTGTCATGCTGTCGTATCCAGGTATGACATTATAGTGACCGGGTGGAGTGGCCTGCTGTCGTGTCCATGTATAACATTGCATTGACCGGGGGGAGTGTCATGCTGTCGTGTCTATGTATAACATTTCAGTGACCATGTAAAGTGTCAAGCTGTCGTGTTCAGGTATGACATTTCAGTGACCGGATGGAGTGTACTGCCGTCGTATCCAGGTATGATATTATAGTGACCGTGTGTAGTGTCATGCTCTCGTATCCATGTAATACATTTCAGTGACTGGTTGGGATGTCATGCTGTCGTGTCCGGATATAACGTTTCAGTGACCGTGTGGAGTGTCCTGCTGTCGTGTCCATGTATGACATTGCATTGACCGGGTGGAGTGTCATGCTGCCTTGTCCAGGTATGATATCATAGTGACGGGGTTGAGTGTTATGCTGTCGTGTCCAGGTATAACATTATAGTGACCGTGTGTAGTGTCATGCTGTCGTATCCAGGTATGACATTATAGTGACAGGGTGGAGTGTCATGCTGTCTTGTCCAGGTATGACATTATAGTGACAGGGTGGAGTGTCATGCTGTTTTGTCCAGGTATGACATTTCAGTGACCGGATTGAGTGTCATGCTGTCGTATCCAGGTATGACATTATAGTGACAGGGTGGAGTGTCATGCTGTCTTGTCCAGGTATGACATTATGGTGATCGTGTGGAGTGTCCTGCTGTCGTGTTCATGTATAACATTTCAGTGACCGGGTGGAGTGTCATGCTTTCGTTTCCAGGTATGCCATTTCAGTGACCTGGTGGAGTGTCACGCTGTCATGCTAGTTAGAAAGGTTTTTGACGCTGTTGAATAAGCTTTGATGATCGAGAGTCTATAGAAATGATGTAGGTATAATGTTTATTAGCTGGGTTAACGTTATTGAGCCAACGAATATTGAATTAACCATACAACCACAATCCGACGTTGGTACAACATGAGCATGATGTCGGTATTTACAAATGTACATTGTTTTTGAGATTGGTTATGAAGCTTTCCGAACTAGACCAGCTATAGTTAGGTTCTCTATATATTATATGGAGTTCTGTTATGGGAGTTTGGCCACTGTTTACAGAAGGTATATACGTTGTTTTTTTACGTACATGTAGTTTACCACGTTATCACCTGGACTACAATACTAACTTTTTTAAACACTAGTGCAGAAATACGATTCATTATCATATTTAAGCCTGCAACATAGATAATGTCGATAATAATACAAATATAATATATTTCCCAATGTTTTGTTAAAAGTGAAACTCATTTCAAAAGAAATCTCTCGCATGTGTTTTAAATGACAAGTTCCATGTTGAGACGGGAGAACATTATAAAACCACAGCGGTTACCTCCCTTTATATACCGTTGACGTTAAATTCCAATAGTTAGTAAGTCTTAAACTATTTTGAACGGTGCTTTTTTAAAGTTGTATATTTGTACCTGTGTGAATATTATATATATCTACTATAGAGTTGATAGAAATTTACACAATGTATGAAAAATAGTTCACTTTTGTAAGCCAACAATGGCCTAATATTTATATATGTCTATATAATGTCATTGTCATTTATATTGTAGCCGTTTTATGAGGTAGATGAGCGGTTTTATCAACCTCATAAATCATTTCGCCCAAGGAAGCTATATAGTTTACATACAAGTTTTCACTAAACGATCACTTCTGAATTTCACAGGTTAAGAAAATGTAATAAAGTATACATGTATCATTAGAAATGTTAGGAGAAAACCTCTTTACTCCCCACGATGCGTATTACAAGGAACGCCCGATTAGAAGGTTCGGACGAAATGGTGAAACGATTATTTCGAACGTCTACCTGTATACCTAAGAGACACTGTTTTACTGGTAGTGCGTGTTTAACACACCCTACCATTCTAGTTAAACAGTCTGTGATACCTTTGTAATCATTTTATAATCACCCATTTAAACCGCCGTAATTAGAAGCGTACAGTATGCACGCGACCAGTAATTATCTCCCATCTGTGAAGTTTCATTAGCAACATTTCCATGATGTTGGTTTCTATGGCGTCACGTGCGCAGTATTACCGTCCGCAAAATTACGCTTACATCGTTACAACGATAAAAAAATCTCTGATTTACAATCTACTATAAAGGCACAAAGTAGACAGGTAGGATATTGATGGTGTAGTTTACGACAAACAAATCAGGGTTGAAAACGTTTTCGAATATGAGTACAATAGAGGACGAAAGACATGCCGACTGTAGGACATATGTGTGCCATCTGCCCATCAGCAGTTAACTAAAACATAGCATTGTGCTATCTCGTAAACACGTTTTAATTACTCACACTCAATAGCCACTGTAAGGTTGTGGTAGAGCGCTACTGTAACACAATCAGGCGAGGACCAACCCCTCCCCACTATTTGGACGCGAGACACACTCCTCGTGTGGTTTCTATCGCAATTCCTTATCGTTTAACTATCGGCTTTATGTAATACGGATTCGTGTGGCACGGCGGCGACTCCAGGTCTATTGTTACCAGTCTCTGATTATTGTAACTAAATGTATGTTAACGCTTGCGTCATTTGGCTTTTTGATGAATTGACCGACATTTGATCAAGCTAAGGATTTGTATAGCAGTATATTATCGTATGCTTATAGGTCATCAAACGCCATCACTTCGTCCAGCGTAATTGTAGGTCACATTTGGCATGTTTGTGTACAAAGGTGTGAATTAACGCGTGAGTTGTCGAAACCATAACAATAGTGTAGTTTATGTGTAAAGTAACTTGGCCCAGTCGTCACCGGGACTCCGATAAATAACATCCGGTGTTCCCGAAGATTGCGGTGAAGGGTTGAACTGATCAAATTTAGATTGATATTGCTAGGGGAACTTCTCGATGCGTCTATGTGTTAAGCACCGGTATTAGTTGTGAGTATATGTATTTAGTTGTGAGTATATGTATTTAGTTGTGAGTATATGTATTTAGTTGTGAGTATATGTATTTAGTTGTGAGTATATGTATTTAGTTGTGAGTATATGTATTTAGTTGTGAGTATATGTATTTAGTTGTGAGTATATGTATTTAGTTGTGAGTATATGTATTTAGTTGTGAGTATATGTATTTAGTTGTGAGTATATGTATTTAGTTGTGAGTATATGTATTTAGTATATGAAATATAGAATTTAACATGATTTTCTATTTCATATGATATTACTGATCGTCACGTATTTAGCTGTGAATATATAAAAATATAGAATTTAACATGAATTTCCATTTCATATGAAATTACCGATTGTGACGAATTTTACATATCTCAACTAAAATGGAAACTAATTCAATAGAGTGAAATGATTACCTACCGGAGAAGCCAACGATGGTTCTCATGTGGAACTAAGAGGTACATTGATAGGCTGCTGGGGATCGAATATTTGTATGAATGAAAAAACATTCACTATAAAGATATGGACTGTTTCACGTTTGTTTAGGTTACCCATTTCACCAATTACCTCATGTTCAAATGGAGTTACCTCATAACGTGATCAAACTATATGACTATTGTTACGATAACGCCACATATATGTTACGTCACATGTTTAAGGTTGGAAGTGTGTCTTTTTAACATTTATAATGGTATGCATCACATTTCCGTTCAAACAGATTCTAGCACATCTTGGAGAACATAAAATTATATGAATGGAACCGTGTAGCATTACATTATAAATTAAAAAAAGATGCATTTCAATCCTAATATTTACGTTCAAAATGATAAAAAAATATAATTCTATCCCCTGTGGTCTCATTTGGTTAAAAAAAACATTTTAAGAATCTATTTTATGAAATGGCGGAGTAGCCATTTTCGCAGGACCAAGATCGGGTTTTCTATCGTTACCAGGAATGTACGTCAAAATTTGAATTTTACGTCACGTTAGGATTGGTCCCCGAGTACTCAAACAGTTTGTGGCAAAGACCCGAGCACTTGCTGTTCTTTAAGCATTAAACTGCTTTCAGGCGAGTTTCATAGGCAATATGAATGCCCACTTATACATTGCAGGAAAACGACACGAACTGGGTTAGCGGTTCATTTTCCATTTTCCTTTGGGCATTCATAACGCCTACTAATCGCATCTGAAAGCTATGTAATGCTTATATTTACATTTTCACATCTTCACATCTCGACTGGTGGAACAGTCAAAAGCACGTGCATTTTCCTGTGACTGCAGTTTTCAAATAAAGTCATTTAACACAACATTAGTAAAACACCTATTTTATCAGTTCATACAAAGTTTATGTCATATTTTGTATTGTAACCTTCATTTAAGGATTGCATCCTCCTTCGGTCGATTATCAATCACCATGTTTCGTTTCAATAATTGGAAGTTGTGAAAATCGCTTCTGAGAGTTTCCCAGATTCTGGAGCTTGTGCAAGCGTATTGACGTAATGTAAAAAATATAGTCCGTCATTGAAGGACCATCATACAACAGGATGTGTGCGCTGATAGTTCAATTATGAAGAAACAAAATACAAACACATATTTTATATGTCATATCTAATTTTTGTTGATGAATTCATAAGTTTAAATATACAAAATTCTGACGCGTATCCATACGCTAAGGCAATGTTGATCTGGTCAATTTAATGGGCAAATGAAACAGGCAATATTTGGTAGTTGCATTGAGTCCAACTTGAGTAGAAATTGAAACCTATACGAATATATTAAACATTACGATATTGTTTATCATTGTGATTCTTGAGATCGTTTTTCTATGACGTCACACCGCGGAGGCATGTCCGCTAAATTACTAATTTACTCGTCGCGGAAGGAACACTATGAATGTTGAGGTCGCAAAGGAGGTAAAAGTAGAAATGATCTTGCTGGTCGACTTCATTGTAGGAGCTGGAAAGACAGATTATCTCTGGTATTGTGACGAGTGACACCCATAGCGACATTTCATTTTAAACGGAGCATGAAACGGACGTTCTGGACAGCGAGCTAGTGAGAGCTTGCTTCTCACTTTACTTAAACTTTAAACATATTTATTGCCAATACAATTGAACAAGGGATTGTACACAAGTTATTACAACTTATAACAACATTGACTTGTGGCATGGCTGAAGACAAAAGTCATTGAAGTTGAAACCTCTCATCCACCAAACATCCAAACGAGAGTCCAACGTGACGTCCGTATTGTTTGTTCACTGTTTAGTCGCATTCGTATTTCGGTTTATAGTCTAATGACCGAAACGACTGGCTGTATAAGAGGGGCAGACTTTCAGTAGTAATCATATCTCTAATTATTATTGGAACGATCGTCTCCTAGCGACTTAGTTGATATTGTCTGGGAACGTTTTACTGAAGTTTTCTAAATTTTGCAAGTTCAGGTATTCCATCTAAAGTGGTCACTTTAAGATCAAATGTCAAACCTTGGATGACCTCCGAATTCAGAAAAACATTGAGCATTCGTTGTAGGTTGTACAAATCGCGAGATGATTAAAGTCTCAACGCAATAAGGTTAACAACATGAAAAAGCATGCCCGTTTTTATATTTTATGAAAATGTTCAAGGTATAATTGAAGAGTATTCGTCCTCTGATCCAAAATCTTACTGGAGACTTATTAAACGGTTAATGAAATCAACTGGTACTTCACAATCTATACATCTGTACCTACACTTGTAGATCCTCATACTGACAATGTTGTTACTTATGACGAAGATAAAGCTCACTTATTAAATGACTATTTTTGTGATATTACACGAGTAAATGATAGTAACATCATGGTTCCTATTGTTGAGCCAAAAACTGACAAAACGTTAAGCTCTATTCGAGTAAATAATAATAAAATTTGAGACGTTCTACATATATTGTAGCTCGGCAGGGCCTCGGGTGAGGATGGAATTGGACATGATATGTTAAGAAATACCTCACAATCTCTGTTCCACTTGAAATACATTTGTATATGTCTTTATCGGCAGGTATTTTCCAACCTCTTGGAAAATAGCCAAAGTCATGCCACTGTTTAAAAAAGGTGACAGACATTCTCGTTCTAACTTAAGGCCAATTTCTCTTTTTCTGCTGTTGGGAAAGAGTTTTTCAGGGAGTAATCTTCTAACACCTGCATATTTATTTCGTAGAAAAATCATTGTTTTATAAGTACCAGTCTGGTTTTAAGCATGCTCATTCTACTGTATACTAGCTCATTGAAATTTATCACAACATTTGTATTGCTCTTGAGGGAAAAAATACGTATGTATGGTATTATGTGATATTTCTAAGGCCTTTGATCGGGTTTGGTATACAAGTTTGATTGTTTAGTTAAAGTCTTGCGGATTTCGCGGTGAATTATTTACCCGATTAGAAAATTATTTATTTCATCGGCAACAGAAATTATCTTAGATAATCCTTATTCTCAATTATGTTTGAACGAAACAGGGGTTCCTCAAGGTTTCATTCTTGTACCGCTTTTGTTTTTAATTTACATTACGGATATTGTCGATGTCTTTGAATCAGCTACTCGTCTTTTTTCAGATGAAACCATTTTATCAAAGTCTTATTAATCTTTTCTTGAAATTTAAACAGTATTTAATAGGGATCTTGAGTCTTTAAACTTATGGTCTAAAACTTGGTTGGTAACATTTAATCCAGACAAAACTGAGGTAATATTTATTTCTAATTCTATTGACACAGAGGAAGATCATATCAAAACCATTTATAGTTATGTTATGATAAAAATTAACGTCTTGCGAAGATTGAAATATTTGCTAAATAGAAATAGTTTTTTTAACAATTTATAAATCTTTCATTTTAGCAGTTTAAGAATATGCTTGTGAATCATGGGATGGTTGTACTAAAAAAATCCCCTCCTTCTACTTTAGTTTTGGAGAACGAAAGTTAAATATTATACATACTAAACGGAGGCAGTCCAGATTGCAACAATGGACATCCATATGAGAATGCCTCTTTCACTTTTCTTTGAATGTCAACTTTTTGGCAATATCTAATGATTTTACAAAATAACCTAAATATAGCCATATAAATGCGAAATAATAATCGCAATATTAGTTTAGAAATTCACATATATACCTAAATTATATAAAACGTAAAATCATTGCTAAAGCAATCCCATCGTATATATGATGTTTTTCGAGAAACATGCTATATCGAGAAATGTATAATTACACAGAGGCAATCACTGAACTCTTTTAACACCATTCTACATTTATTTCTTAAACCATTGTTATTAGTAAGATTTTAAATAGTGTCCGGTTGGTGCACTTCCCCACCTTTTATGCACCTCGAACACTTTCACATAACAGCGTCGCTGTGATTTGTTTGGAATTCGCTTAATTCTATTAATGTCTTCGCGAGATAGCCGACTTTCTAAATAAGGATGTATTGAACACATTTGCAGCTCGCTCGTCTGTTCAAAATTAATACTAGCATTACGATAGTAAAATTCAAACTGGAAATTAAACTGAAACGAAAAGTCGATAAAGCAAACGTGATAAAGAGCGATAAAAGGAGATTAGCCGGAGCGACATGTTTAGTATGGTCTCTCCTCGCCTCTAATATCGCCCCTCAACGTTTAATTGTTCCATAAATTGATGATGATGTCGTCTTCCTCGTGAAAGCGAGTCGAATTTCCCGGAGACGTTTTTGGGAATAATGGAAATAAACACGACTATCTGTTTTACTTTAGTTGAAGAGGTTAATTCATTTTCTTTTGCAAACCACATGTTGTCTCGTATTTGTCTCAAGCAGGATAAATCTAATAAGGGAAGGCAGAGCGAGGAATCCTCACCGTGTTGTGTATATAAACGTAAACGGATTTATATCAAGTAGACATATTATGGAATGTGAGTGACATATTATGGGATGTGACTGGCATATTATGGGGTGTGATTGATCCCAAAAGAGTACAGGTTTATTTCATCAGCACACAAACGACTGAACGCATCGACCAAGACGAAGACAAGAATTATCCCCTGTGACTCCGGGGGACTCTTGGCTATGATGGTTTCTGTCTGCTACATTAAGATCTACGGATGCTGCATAACAAATTTGTCTTAGAAAACATAATAAAGCACGAATCAATAATAATGAAGTTGGTAAATTTCTAATTTGTAAAATCCCGTGTTGGTCAGGGTCGAAAAGACCTGGTTGCTGGCAGTCACCGTTTGAATGTAATGCCATTTGTTTGTGTCTTGTGATATGGGGATGTGTGGAGGCCCTGGAACTGTTGTGTTCTCATTAATAACTGGGAAATTAGCGTGTTAATTTTAGAATATATTTCGCGGCAGGAGTGCTGTAAACTACACAGGGTATTGATGTAACTGGTGTAGATGTAATGTCGGCTGACACCAGACTACCACAGATAATGACTGCCCATTGATGACTATTCCGTGTTACACAAATCAATTCCCCATACATTCTGGCCTATCGCTTCCACACCCCGTCCTAACTGCTCTGTCCTAGGTTCTGCTTTCACTCGATTATGGTGCTAGACAAAGGAAGTAAGGAATCCCTATATAAATACATTGTAATATGATACTGTACTGGGGTTTTATTTCATAATTTGTGTGTGTTGATGTACAAAAGTTTCATTTGCACAGTTGATTTTTCTACCAAACACGCATTTGGTAATTTAGAACTGCAAGCAACGTAAATGAAACTAGAAATTCTACTATAAAACCCGTATATTAATAAATCGGTATGTTAATATACCCGTATGTGAATATACCGTATGTTAAAATATCGGTATGGTAATATACCCGTATGTTGATATATCGGTATTTTAATATACCCGTATTTTGATATATCGGTATGGTAATTATATACCCGTATGTTGATATATCATCATCATCATCATCATATCATCATCATCATCATCATCATCAATCTTTATTTCCTCCGATTTGGAGATAAATTGTACATAAACATATAATGTAAACATTGAAACACATGATTTATATATATATACACTTTTACAATAACAGTAGACACTGAGGAAAACAATTTCCTTGGTCCAGATTAGTGAATATAAATCTCAGGTGAACATTCACACACATTCTCTCCCTCCCACATGCACACATGCACACACGCACAAACACACCAACGCACCCACACACCCACACACCCACGCACGCATCATCACACATCATCACGCACGCGAACATACTTCCTTGCACATACACGCACACACACCAATCATCAGACTTACGCACGCACACGGGCACGAACACTTCCTCACACACGCACGCACTCGCCCTTACACACTTAAGCACAAACATCTTATAAACGCACGTAAACATCCTCACACACAGACGAACGCGCCCTTCCTCACACACGCACGCACTCACACTCACACACTTAAGTACACACACCTCACAAACGCACGCACACATCCTCGCACACACTCGAATGCATCCTTCCTAACACACGCACGCACGCACGCATATATCACTGTTATGCGCTACCAACAATATTCAGCTAGTATATACACATACTAATTAATCAATAATTAGAGATAGGATAATAGCCAAATAGGCTTTCTCAGACCATACGATTTCGAATGATCATCATATGTCATCACAGTTCAATATATTTTATATTACTTTATATATTATTGGTAAGAAAACACAATTGTGGTTCAGCAAATAGATGAGTAGCAGTGCCTGCTCAGTTATAGCTATAATAGATGTGCATAGCATCCATGAGAAGGCTGCACACTTAAGTCTGAAATCGTCCCTGGTGGGGTGGTCTGGCAAGTCTGGGACTAGGGACTCTGCACCAAAAAGTGCACGCATGAAGTCGTCGTCTTCCATGGCATTTAGATAACTTGTAAGTTGATATATCGGTATGGTAATATACCCGTATGTTGATATAACCGAATGTTACTTTATCCCTTTGTTGTTTTATACGCAAATGTTAATATTATACAATTCTTGACTTAAATGGTCTATATGGATATTTGCTATCCCGAGAAAGGACATATTCCGAGAGGCAGACATCCAATATGAACATATAGACAAGTAATATTCCGAGAGGTGTACATCCAATGTGAACATATAGAAAAGTAATATTCCGAGAGGTGTACATCCCATGTTAACCGAAAGAAAGGTAATATTCCGAGAGGTGTACATCTCATGCTAACCTACAGAAAGGTAATATTCCGAGAGGCGTACATCCCATGTTAACCTACAGAAAGGTAATATTCCGAGAGGTGTACATCCCATGCTAACCTACAGAAAGGTAATATTCCGAGAAGTGTACATCCCATGCTAACCTACAGAAAGGTAATATTTCGAGAGACATACATCCCGTGTTTACATAAAGAAAGGTAATATTCCGAGAGGTGTACATCCCATTTTAACTTAAAGAAAGGTAATATTCCGAGAGGCATACATCCCGTGTTTACATAAAGAAAGGTAATATTCCGAGAGGTGTACATCCAATGTTAACATAAAGAAAGGACATTCCGAGAGGTGTACATCCTATGTTAACATAAAGAAAGTTAATTATGTTAACATAAAGAAAGTTAATACTCCGAGAGGTATACATCCCATGCTAACCTACAGAAAGGTAATATTCCGAGAGGTGTACATCCCATGTTAACATAAAGAAAGGTAATATTCCGAGAGACATACATCCCATTTTAACTTAAAGAAAGGTAATATTCCGAGAGACATACATCCCATTTTAACTTAAAGAAAGGTAATATTCCGAGAGGCATACATCCCATGTTAACTTAAATAAAGGTAATATTCCGAGAGGTGTACATCCCATGCTGACCTACAGAAAGGTAATATTCCGAGAGGTGTACATCCGATGTTAACATAAAGAAAGGTAATATTCCGAGAGGAGTACATCCCATGTTAATATAAAGTAACATAAAGAAAGTTAATACTCCGAGAGGTATACATCCCATGCAAACCTACAGAAAGGTAATATTCCGAGAGGCATACATCCCGTGTTTACATAAAGAAAGGTACTATTCCGAGAGGTGTACATCCGATGTTAACATAAAGAAAGGTAATATTCCGAGAGGTGTACCGAGAGGTGCACATCCCATGTTAATATAAAGAAAGGTAATATCCCGAGAGGCATACATCACATGTTAACATAAAGAAAGGTAATATTCCGAGAGGAGTACATCCCATGTTAATATAAAGAAAGGTAATATCCCGAGAGGCATACATCACATGTTAACATGAAGAAAGTCTGAAAGGTAATATTCCGAGAGGTGCACATCCCATGTTAATATAAAGAAAGGTAATATCCCGAGAGGCATACATCACATGTAAACATAAAGAAAGTCTGAAAGGTAATATTCCGAGAGGAGTACATCCCATGTTAATATAAAGAAAGGTAAGTAAACATAAAGAAAGTCTGAAAGGTAATATTCCGAGAGGTGTACATCCCATTTTAACTTAAAGAAAGGTAATATTCCGAGAGACATACATCCCATTTTAACTTAAAGAAAGGTAATATTCCGAGAGACATACATCCCATTTTAACTTAAAGAAAGGTAATATTCCGAGAGGCATACATCCCATGTTAACTTAAATAAAGGTAATATTCCGAGAGGTGTACATCCCATGCTCGCCTAAAGAAAGGTAATATTCCGAGAGGTGTACATCCGATGCTAACCTACAGAAAGGTAATATTCCGAGAGGCATACATCCCGTGTTAACTTAAATAAAGGTAATATTCCGAGAGGTGTACATCCCATGCTGACCTACAGAAAGGTAATATTCCGAGAGGTGTACATCCGATGCTAACCTACAGAAAGGTAATATTCCGAGAGGCATACATCCCATGTTAACTTAAATAAAGGTAATATTCCGAGAGGTGTACATCCCATGTTAACCTAAAGAAAGGTAATATTCCGAGAGGTGTACATCCCATGGTCACCTAAAGAAAGGTAATATTCCAAGAGGTGTACATCCCATGTTAACATAAAGAAAGGTAATATTCCGAGAGGTGTACATCCCATGTTAACCTAAAGAAAGGAAATATTCCGAGAGACATACATCCCATTTTAACTTAAAGAAAGGTAATATTCCGAGAGACATACATCCCGTGTTTACATAAAGAAAAGTAATATTCCGAGAGGTGTACATCCCATGTTAACCTAAAGAAAGGTAATATTCCGAGAGACATACATCCCGTGTTTACATAAAGAAAAGAAATATTCCGAGAGGTGTACATCCAATGTCAACCTAAAGAAAGGTAATATTCCGAGAGTTGTACATCCTATGTTAATATAAAGAAAGGTAATATCCCGAGAGGCATACATCACATGTCAACATAAAGAAAGTATGAAAGGTAATATTCCGAGAGGAGTACATCCCATGTTAATATAAAGAAAGGTAATATTCTGAGAGGAATACATCCCATGCTAACCTACAGAAAGGTAATATTCTGAGAGGCATACATTCCATGTTAACCTAAAGAAAGGGAATATTCGGAGAGGCATACATCCTATGTTCACATAAAGAAAGGTAATATTCGGAGAGACATACATCCCATGTGAACCTAAAGAAAGGTAATATTCGGAGAGGCATACATCACATATTAACATAAAGAAAGTCTGAAAGGTACCTAAAGAAAGGGAATACATCGAGGCATACATCACATATTAACATAAAGAAAGTCTGAAAGGTAATATTCCGAGAGGCGTACATCCCATGTTAATATAAAGAAAGGTAATATTCCGAGAGGTATACATCTCATGTTAACTTAAAGAAAGGTAATATTCTGAGAGGCATACATCCCGTGTTTACATTAAGAAAAGTAATATTCCGAGAGGTGTACATCCCATGTTAATATAAAGAAAGGTAATATCCCGAGAGGCATACATCACATGTTAACATAAAGAAAGTCTGAAAGGAAATATCCCGAGAGGCATACATCACATGTTAACATAAAGAAAGTCTGAAAGGTAATATCCCGAGAGGCATACATCACATGTTAACATAAAGAAAGTCTGAAAGGAAATATCCCGAGAGGCATACATCACATGTTAACATAAAGAAAGTCTGAAAGGTAATATCCCGAGAGGCATACATCACATGTTAATATAAAGAAAGTCTGAAAGGCATACATCACATGTTAACATAAAGAAAGTCTGAAAGGAAATATCCCGAGACCCGAGAGGCATACATCACATGTTAATATAAAGAAAGTCTGAAAGGTAATATTCCGAGAGGAGTACATCCTATGTTAATTTAAAGAAAGGCAATATTCCGAGAGGTGTACATCCCATGCTAACCTACAGAAAGGTAATATTCTGAGAGGAATACATCACATGCTGACCTAAAGAAAGGTAATATTCTGAGAGGTATACATCCCATGTTAATATAAAGAAAGGTAATATCCCGAGAGGCATACATCACATGTTAACATAAAGAAAGTCTGAAAGGAAATATTCCGAGAGGTGTACATCCCATGTTAACCTAAAGAAAGGTAATATTCGGAGAGGCATACATCCCATGCTAACCTACAGAAAGGCAATATTCTGAGAGGCATACATCCCATGTTAACCTAAAGAAAGGTAATATTCGGAGAGGCATACAGCCCATGCTAACCTACAGAAAGGTAATATTCTGAGAGGCATACATCCCATGTTAACCTAAAGAAAGGTAATATTCGGAGAGGCATACATCACCTGTTAACATAAAGAAAGTCTGAAAGGTAATATTCCGAGAGGTGTACATCCCATGTTAATATAAAGAAAGGTAATATCCCGAGAGGCATACATCACATGTTAACATAAAGAAAGTCTGAAAGGTAAAATTCCGAGAGGTGTACATCCCATGTTAATATAAAGAAAGGTAATATTCTGAGAGGAATACATCCCATGCTAACCTACAGAAAGGTAATATTCTGAGAGGCATACATTCCATGTTAACATAAAGAAAGGTAATATTCGGAGAGGCATACATCCTATGTTCACATAAAGAAAGATAATATTCCGAGAGGCATACATCCTATGTTAACAGAAAGAAAAGAAATATTCCGAGAGACATTCATCCCATGTTAACCTAAAGAAAGGTAATATTCCGAGAGGTGTACATCCCATGTTAATATAAAGAAAGGTAATATTCGGAGAGGCATACATCCCATGTTAACTTAAATAAAGGTAATATTCCGAGAGGTGTACATCCCATGCTCACCTAAAGAAAGGTTTTACTCCTAGAGGTGTACATCCCATGTTAACATAAAGAAAGGTAATATTTCGAGAGGTGTACATCCCATGCTAACCTACAGAAAGGTAATATTCCGAGAAGTGTACATCCCATGCTAACCTACAGAAAGGTAATATTTCGAGAGACATACATCCCATGTTAACATAAACAAAGGTAATATTTCGAGAGGTGTACATCCCATGTTTACATAAAGAAAGGTAATATTCCGAGAGGTGTACATCCCATGTTAATATAAAGAAAGGTAATATCCCGAGAGGCATACATCACATGTTAACATAAAGAAAGTCTGAAAGGTAATATTCCGAGAGGTGTACATCCCATGTTAATATAAAGAAAGGTAATATCCCGAGAGGCATACATCACATGTTAACATAAAGAAAGTCTGAAAGGTAATATTCCGAGAGGAGTACATCCCATGTTAATATAATGAAAGGCAATATTCTGAGAGGAATACATCCCATGCTAACCTACAGAAAGGTAATATTCTGAGAGGAATACATCCCATGTTAACCTACAGAAAAGTAATATTCTGAGAGGCATACATCCTATGTTAACCTAAAGAAAGGTAATATTCGGAGAGGCATACATCCTATGTTCACATAAAGAAAGGTAATACTCGGAGAGGCATACATCCCATGT
Source organism: Mizuhopecten yessoensis (assembly GCF_002113885.1). Lineage (NCBI taxonomy): Eukaryota > Metazoa > Mollusca > Bivalvia > Pectinida > Pectinidae > Mizuhopecten > Mizuhopecten yessoensis. The sequence continues at coordinate 500,448 of NW_018404548.1, forward strand.
TAACCTAAAGAAAGGTAATATTCGGAGAGGCATACATCACATGTTAACATAAAGAAAGTCTGAAAGGTAATATTCCGAGAGGAGTACATCCCATGTTAATATAAAGAAAGGTAATATCCCGAGAGGCATACATCACATGTTAACATAAAGAAAGTCTGAAAGGTAATATTCCGAGAGGAGTACATCCCATGTTAATATAAAGAAAGGTAATATTCCGAGAGGTATACATCCCATGTTAACTTAAAGAAAGGTAATATTCTGAGAGGAATACATACCATGCTAACCTATAGAAAGGTAATATTCTGAGGGGCATACATTCCATGTTAACCTAAAGAAAGGTAATATTCTGAGAGGAATACATCCCATGCTAACCTATAGAAAGGTAATATTCTGAGGGGCATACATTCCAAAGGTAATATTCTGAGGGGCATACATTCCATGTTAACCTTCCCATGCTAACCTATAGAAAGGTAATATTCTGAGGGGCATACATTCCATGTTAACCTAAAGAAAGGTAATATTCGGAGAGGCATACATCCTATGTTCACATAAAGAAAGATTATATTCCGAGAGACAAACATCCTATGTTAACATAAAGAAAAGAAATATTCCGAGAGACATACATCCCATGTTAACCTAAAGAAAGGTAATATTCCGAGAGGTGTACATCCCATGTTAACATAAAGAAAGGTAATATTCCGAGAGGTTTAAATCCCATGTTAACATAAAAAAGGTAATATTCCCAGAGACATACATCCCATTTTAACTTAAAGAAAGGTAATATTCCGA
>NW_018404548.1:511601-511863 GCF_002113885.1 Mizuhopecten yessoensis
AATGTTAACATCAAGAAAAGAAATATTCCGAGAGTTGTACATCCTATGTTAACATAAAGAAAGGTAATTATGTTAACATAAAGAAAGTTAATACTCCGAGAGGTATACATCCCATGTTTACCTAAAGAAAGCTACTGTTCCGAGAGGTGTACATCCAATGTTAACATAAAGAAAGTCTGAAAGATAATGTTCCGAGAGGAGTACATCCCGTGTTAACATAAAGAAAGGTAATATTCCGAGAGGAGTACATCCCATGTTAATA
>NW_018404548.1:511878-512438 GCF_002113885.1 Mizuhopecten yessoensis
ATAAAGAAAAGAAATATTCCGAGAGTTGTACATCCTATGTTAACATAAAGAAAGTTAATTATGTTAATATAAAGAAAGGTAATATTCCGAGAGGTGAACATCACATGTTAACCTAAAGAAAGTTAATATTCCGAGAGTTGTAAATCCTATGTCAACCTAAAGAAAGGTAATATTCCGAGAGTTGTACATCCTATGTTAACATAAAGAAAGGTAATATTCCGAGAGTTGTAAATCCTATGTCAACCTTAAGAAAGTTAATATTCCGAGAGGCATACGTTCCATGTCAACCTACAGAAAGTTCATATTCCGAGAGGTGTATATCCCATGTTAACATAAAGAAAAGAAATATTCCGAGAGTTGTACATCCTATCTTAACATAAAGAAAGTTAATATTCCGAGAGGCATACGTTCCATGTCAACCTACAGAAAGTTCATATTCCGAGAGGTGTAAATCCCATGTTAACATAAAGAAAGATAATATTCCGAGAGGTGTACATCCCATGCTAACATAAAGGAAGGTAATATTCCGAGAGGTGTACATCCCATGCTAACCTACAGAA
>NW_018404548.1:512789-512861 GCF_002113885.1 Mizuhopecten yessoensis
GTACATCACATGTTAACATAAAGAAACTCTGAAAGGTAATATTCCGAGAGGAGTACATCCCATGTTAATATA
>NW_018404548.1:513423-513656 GCF_002113885.1 Mizuhopecten yessoensis
ATACATCCCATGCTAACCTACAGAAAAGTAATATTCTGAGAGGCATATATTCCATGTTAACCTAACGAAAGGTAATATTCGGAGAGGCATACATCCTATGTTAACATAAAGAAAAGAAATATTTCGAGAGACATACATCCCATGTTAACCTAAAGAAAGTTAATATTCCGAGAGGGGTACATCCCATTCTAACCTACAGAAAGGTAATATTCCGAGAGGTGTACATCCCATGC
>NW_018404548.1:515547-516641 GCF_002113885.1 Mizuhopecten yessoensis
ATATGCTCACCTAAAGAAAGGTAATATTTCGAGAGACATACATCCCATGTTAACATAAAGAAAGGTGATATTCCGAGAGGTGTACATCCCATGTTAACATAAAGAAAGTGAATACTCCGAGAGACATACATCCAATGTTAACATAAAGAAAGGTAATATTCCGAGAGGTGTNGTAAATCCCATGTTAATATAAAGAAAGTTAATACTCCGAGAGGTGTACATCCCATGCTAACTTAAAGAAAGTTACTTTTAGTCCACTTTAATTACCTGATTGTAATGTTGACTTATTGCTCGGGTATTTGGAGTTGCAGGTCAGTAATCGCATTTTGTTATTTTAGCTTACACATGTTTTTGCAAATCATAGACAAAGTATTAGGCACTTGTTATAACAGTAATTTAACGCCTTCTCCGACATACATTTACAATGCCGTGAAAATGGGTATAATATTAAACAAAATAAAAGTGGTATTCAAAATCAATTGCTTGATTTGATGAATGTTTGCACAAATTAAAAGATACAAAATGTATGTTTATTAATGTCCACGTTAAGCTTTGAATTTCCAAACAAAACGAATTCCAATTAAAATTCAAAGAATTGAAGTTATGCATCAGAATAGTTTTTCATTTGTAAAAAGTCAATATTCTAAAAAGTAGTGAATTGCATTCTCCGAAGGAAATGTACAATTACAAGCTGCACTATCTACAAGGTTAGCTCTAGAGAGGTCACAAGTAAGGAAACTATACTGGTGTCTTGTGAAAACCGCTGTACATGGCTTCAGCCAGTCACAGCGAGCGTCCTTTAACGATAACGTATGCTAATTAACCCGTGAACAATATCGATATTCTGCCATACTCGTGATATATACCTGGTACATATACCTGGAAAAGTTATGCTTATCAGTCCTGGAATCTTTAATTTTAAAATCTTAGTCATTTGTGTTCAGAATATATTTTCAAATTTCATTAGAATTCTTTATGACACAGAAATTAAGTTGAAAAAAATGGATCATCCATTTATGTTTCCAAGTGAATCCGCCAACGAAACTCTTTGATATTTACCCACAGAATGGCAATATTGGCACCACACTACCAAA
>NW_018404548.1:517373-542195 GCF_002113885.1 Mizuhopecten yessoensis
AACACAAGTCTAAGCGTACGTTAATTTAATGAATTGGATTCGCAAGGCACGTACCGAGAAATCTGGGCGAGGTCGTATGGGTAGGACTGGTTTAGCGCGGAACTTATGTCTATACTGTACTGCAATATTTTCAGGTCTTTAAAACACTAATATTGGTATTGATACACGCCTATGGCTTAACGACGCTTGCAATTTTCGGCACGTTCGAATAGGACGTTTCAGTGCATTCAAGTGCGATAAAATTGTTAGTGTCAAAGTTAAAAAATAGGGTCAGTCGGGGTACCTGAAACATATCTATTTTGGCATAAGCAATTCTATGAAATACTATTTAACTCTGAGTGGTTATTAAGCCACTACCTCTGTGATAAACTAAATCTGATTGGTTACTGAGCCACTACCTCTGTGACATACTATTTAATTCTGATTGGTTACTGAGCCACTACCTCTGTGATATACTATTTAACACTGTGTGGTTACTGAGCCATTACCTCTGTGATATACTATTTAATTCTGAGTGGTTACTGAGCCACTACCTCTATGATATACTATTTAACACTGTGTGGTTACTGAGCCATTACCTCTGTGATATACTATTAAACTCTGAGTGGTTACTGAGCCACTACCTCTATGATATACTATTTGACTCTAAGAGGTGACTGAGCCACTTCGCATGTGATACACTATTTAACACTGTGTGGTTACTGAGCCATTACCTCTGTGATATACTATTTAACTCTGTGTGGTTACTGAGCCACTACCTCTGTGATATACTATTTAACACTGTGTGGTTACTGAGCCACTACCTCTATGATATACTATTTGACTCTAAGAGGTGACTGAGCCACTTAGCATGTGATACACTATTTAACCCTGTGTGGTTACTGAGCCATTACCTCTGTGATATGCAATTTTACACTGAGTGGTTACTGAGCCATTACCTCTGTGATATGCTATTTAACATTGTGTGGTTACTGAGCCACTACCTCGGTGATATACTATTTAACACTGTGTGGTTACTGAGCCACTACCTCTGTGATATACTATTTAACACTGAGTGGTTACTGAGCCATTCCCTCTGTGATATACTATTTAACACTGTGTGGTTACTGAGCCATTACCTCTGTGATATACTATTTCACACTGAGTGGTTACTGAGCCATTACCTCTGTGATATACTATTTAACACTGTGCGGTTACTGAGCCATTACCTCTGTGATATACTATTAAACACTGTGTGGTTACTGAGCCACTACCTCTGTAATATACTGTTTAACTCTGAGTGGTTACTGAGCCACTACCTCTGTGATATACTATTTAACTCTAAGTGGTTACTGAGCCACTTCATCTGTAATATACTGTTTAACTCTAAGTAGTTACTGAGCCACCTCATCTGTAATATACTATTTAACTCTGAGTGGTTACTGAGCCACTACCTCTGTGACATACTATATAACACGGAGTGGATACTGAGCCACTAACTCTGTTATATACTATTTAACTCTGAGTGGTTACTGAGCCACTTTCCATGTGATATACTATTTAACTCTGAGTGGTAACTGAGACACTACCTCTGTTATATACTATTTAACTCTGAGTGGTAACTGAGCCACTACCTGTGTGATATACTATTTAACTCTGAGTGGTAACTGAGTCAATACCTCTGTAATATACTATTTAACTCTGAGTGGTTACTGAGCCACTACCTCTGTAATATACTATTTAACTCTGAGTGGTAATTGAGCCACTACCTCTGTGACATACTGTATAACTCTCAGTGGTTACAGAGCCACTACCTCTGGTATATACTATTTAACTCTGAGTGGTTACTGAGCCACTTTCCATGTGATATACTATTTAACTCTGATTGGGAACTGAGCCAATACCTCTATAATATACTATTTAACTCTGAGTGGTTACTGAGTCACTACCTCTGTGATATACTATTTAACTCTGAATGGTTACTGAGCCACTACCTCTGTAATATACTATTTAACTATGAGTGGTTACTGAGCCACTACCTCTGTGATATACTATTAAACTCTGAGTGGTAACTGAGCCACTACCTCTATACTATACTATTTAACTCTGAGTGGTTACTGAGCCACTACCTCTGTGACATACTATCTAACTCTGAGTGGTTACTGAGCCACTACCTCTGTGACACACTATATAACACTGAGTGTTTCTTGAGCCACCACCTCTGTTATATACTATTTAACTCTGAGTGGTAACTGAGCCACTACCTGTGTGATATACTATTTAACTCTGAGTGGTAACTGAGTCAATACCTCTGTAATATACTATTTAACTCTGAGTGGTTACTGAGCCACTACCACTGTGACATACTATATAACACGGAGTGGATACTGAGCCACTACCTCTGTTATATACTATATAACACTGAGTGGTTACTGAGCCACTACCTCTGTTATATACTATTTAACTCTGAGTGGTTACTGAGCCACTACCATTGTGATATACTATTTAACTCTGAGTGGTAACTGAGCCACTACCTCTATAATATGCTATTTAACTCTGAGTGGTTACTGAGCCACTACCTCTGTGACATACTATATAACACTGAGTGGTTACTGAACCACTACCTCTGTGATATACTATTTAACTCTGAGTGATAACTGAGACACTACCTCTGTGATAAACTGAATCTGATTGGTTACCGAGTCACTACCTCTGTGCTATACTATTTAACTCTGAGTGGTTACTGAGCCACTACTTCTGTGATAAACTATTTAACTCTGAGTGGTTACTGAGCCACTACCTCTGTGATAAACTAAATCTGAGTGGTTACTGAGCCACAACCTCTGTGATATACTATTTAACTATGAGTGGTTACTGAGCCACTGCCTCTGTGAAAAACTAAATCTGATTGGTTACTGAGTCACTACCTCTGTGATATACTATTTAACTCTGAGTGGTTACTGAGCCACTACTTCTATTCTATACTTTTTGACTCTAAGAGGTTACTGAGCCACTTTCCATGTGATATACTATTTAACACTGAGTGGTTACTGAACTTCTTCCTCTGTTATATACTGTTTAACTTTGAGTGGTACCTGAGCCACTACCTCTATAATATACTATTTAACTCTGAGTGGTTACTGAGCCACTACCTCTGTTATATACCATTTAACTCTGAGTGGTTACTGAGCCACTTCCTCTGTGATATACTATTTAACACTGAGTGGTTACTGAGCCACAACCTTTATGATATACTATTTAACTCTGAGTGGTAACTGAGCCCCTACCTCTGTGATATACTATATTACACTGAGTGGTTACTGAGCCACTACCTCTGTAATATACTATTTAACTCTGAGTGGTTACTGAGACACTACCTCTGTTATATACTCTTTAACTCTGAGTGGTAACTGAGCCACTACCTCTGTAATATACTATTTAACTCTGAGTGGTTTCTGAGCCACTCCCTCTGTAATATCCTATTTAACTCTGAGTGGTAACTGAGCCACTCCCTCTGTAATATCCTATTTAACTCTGAGTGGTAACTGAGCCCCTACCTCTGTGATATACTATATTACACTGAGTGGTTACTGAGCCACAACCTTTATGATATACTATTTAACTCTGAGTGGTAACTGAGCCCCTACCTCTGTGATATACTATATTACAATGAGTGGTTACTGAGCCACTACCTTTGTGATAAACTGTTTTACTCTGAGTGGTTATTGAGCCACTTCATCTGTAAGATACTATTTAACTCTGAGTGGTTTCTGAGCCACTCCCTCTGTAATATCCTATTTAACTCTGAGTGGTTACTGAGCCACTACCTCTGTAATATACTGTTTAACTATTAGTGATTACTGACCCACTACCTCTGTGATATAATATTTAACTCTGAGTGGTTACTGAGCCACTACCTCTGTTATATATTAAATCTGAGTGGTTACTGAGCCACTACCTTTGTGATAAACTGTTTTACTCTGAGTGGTTATTGAGCCACTTCATCTGTAATATACTATTTAACTCTGAGTGGTTTCTGAGCCACTACCTCTGTAATATATTGTTTAACTATTAGTGGTTACTGAGCCACTACCTCTGTGATATAATATTTAACTCTGAGGGGTTACTGAGCCACTACCTCTGTTATATATTAAATCTGAGTGGTTACTGAGTCATTACCTTTGTGATAAACTTTTTAATTCTTAGTTGTTATTGAGCCACTTCATCTGTGATATACTAAATCTGAGTGGTTACTGAGCTACAAACTCTGTGATATACTATTCAACTCTGAGTGGTTACTGAGCCACTACCTGTGTAATATACTATATTACACCGAGTGGTTACTGTGCCACAAACTGTGTAGTATACAATATAACACTGAGTGGTTTCTTTGCCACTACCTCTGTAATATACTGTTTAACTCTGAGTGCTTACTGAGCCACTACCTCTGTGACATATTATATAACACTGAGTGGTTACTGAGCCACTACCTCTGTGATATACTTTTCAACTCTGAGTGGTTACTGAGCCACTACCTCTGTGATATACTATAAAACACTGAGTGGTTACTGAGCCACTACCTCTGTGACATACTATATAACTCTGAGTGGTAACTGAGCCACTACCTTTGTGATATACTATATAACACTGAATGGTTACTGAGCCACTACCTCTGTGACATACTATATAACTCTGAGTGGTTACTGAGCCACTACCTCTGTGACATCCTATATAACTCTGAGTGGTAACTGAGCCACTACCTCTGTGACATACTATATAACACTGAGTGGTTACTGAGCCACTACCTCTGTGACATAATATATAACTCTGAGTGGTTACTGAGCCCCTACTTTGTGATATACTATATAACTCTGAGTGGTTACTGAGCCACTACCTTTGTGATATACTATATAACACCTGAGCCACTACCTCTGTGACATACTATAAAACTCTGAGTGGTTACTGAGTCACTACCTCTGTGACATACTATATAACTCTGAGTGGATACTGAGCCCCTACTTTGTGATATACTATATAACCCTGAGTGGTTACTGAGCCCCTACTTTGTGATATACTATATAACACTGATTGGTTACTGAGCCACTACCTTTGTGATATACTATATAACACTGAGGGGTTACTGAACCACTACCTCTGTGATATACTATATAACACTGAGTGGTTACCGAGCCACTATCTCTGTGATATACTATATAACTCTGAGTGGTTACCGAGCAACTACCTTTGTGATATACTATATAACACTGAGTGGTTACTGAGCCACTACCTCTGTAATATACTATTTAACTCTGAGTGGTAACTGAGCCACTACCTCTGTAATATAATATTTAACTCTGAGTGGTTACTGAGCCACTACCTCTGTAACATACTATATAACTCTGAGTGGTTACTGAGCAACTACCTCTGTTATATACTTTTTAACTCCGAGTAGTTACTGAGCCACTACCTCTGTGATATACTATTTAACTCTGAGTGGTAACTGAGCCACTACCTCTATATTATACTATTTTACTCTGAGTGGTTACTGAGCCACTACCTCTGTGACATACTATATAACTCTGAGTGGTTACTGAGCCACTACCTCTGTGACATACTTTATAACACTGAGTGTTTACTGAGCCACTACTTCTGTTATATACTATTTAACTCTGAGTGGTAACTGAGCCACTACCTCTGTGACATACTATATAACACTGAGTGGCTCAGTAACCACTCAGAGTTAAATATTATATCACAGAGGTAGTGGCTCAGTTACCACTTCAGTGTTATATAGTATGTCACATAGGTAGTGGCTCAGTAACCACTAATAGTTAAACAGTGTATTACAGAGGTAGTGGCTCAGAAACCACTCCGAGTTAAATAGTATATTACAGATGTATTGGCTCAGTAACCACTCAGAGTTAAATATTATATCACAGAGGTAGTGGCTCAGTTACCACTTCAGTGTTATATAGTATGTCACAGAGGGAGTGGCTCAGTTACCACTCAGTGTTAAATAGTATATCACAGAGGTAATGGCTCAGTAACCACACAGTTAGTTAAACAGTGTATTACAGAGGTAGTGGCTCAGAAACCACTCAGAGTTAAATAGTATATGTGGCTCAGTAACCACTCAGATTTAGTATATCACAGATGAAGTGGCTCAATAACCACTAAGAATTAAATAGTATATCACAAAGGTAGTGGCTCAGTAACCAGTCAGATTTAATATATAACAGACGAAGTGGCTCAGTAACCACTCAGGGTTAAATAGTATATCACAGAGGGAATGGCTCAGTAACCACTCAGTGTTGGCACAGTAACCACTCAGTGTAATATAGTATATCACAGAGTTTGTAGCTCAGTAACCACTCAGATTTATATAGTATGTCACAGAGGGAGTGGCTCAGTTACCACTCAGAGTTAAATAGTATATCACAGAGGGAATGGCTCAGTAACCACTCAGAGGTATATAATATGTCACAGAGGTAGTGGCTCAGTTACCACTTCAGTGTTATATAGTATGTCACATAGGTAGTGGCTCAGTAACCACTAATAGTTAAACAGTGTATTATAGAGGTAGTGGCTCAGAAACCACTCAGTGTTAAATAGTATATCACAGAGGGAATGGCTCAGTAACAATATATAACAGAGGTAGTGGCTCAGTAAACACTCAGTGTTATATAGTATATCACACAGGTAGTGGCTCAGTAACCACTAATAGTTAAACAGTATATTACAGAGGTAGTGGCTCAGTAAGCACTCAGAGTTAAACAGTGTTATATTGTATATCACAGAGGTAGTGGCTCCGTAACCACTCAGTGTTATATAATATGTCACAGAGGTAGTGGCTCAGTTACCACTCAGAGTTAAATAGTATATTACAGATGTATTGGCTCAGTAACCACTCAGAGTTAAATATTATATCACAGAGGTAGTGGCTCAGGAACCACTCAGAGTTATATAGTATATTACAGAGGTAATGGCTCAGTAACCACACAGTTAGTTAAACAGTGTATTACAGAGGTAGTGGCTCAGAAACCACTCCGAGTTAAATAGTATATTACAGATGTATTTGCTCAGTAACCACTCAGAGTTAAATATTATATCACAGAGGTAGTGGCTCAGGAACCACTCAGAGTTATATAGTATATTACAGAGGTAATGGCTCAGTAACCCCTCAGAGTTATATAGTATGTCGCAGAGGTAGTGGCTCAGTAACCACTAATAGTTAAACAGTATATTAGTGGTTACTGTGGTTACTGAGCCACTTCATCTGTAATATACTATTTAACTCGGAGTGGTTTCTGAGCCACTACCTCTATAATACACTGTTTAACTATTAGTGGTTACTGAGCCACTACCTATGTGACATACTATATAACACTGAGTGGTTGCCGAGCCACTACCTCTGTGATATACTATTCAACTCTGAGTGGTAACTGAGCCACTACCTCTGTGACATACTATATAACTCCGAGTGGTTACTGAGCCACTACATATAACACTGAGTGGTTACTTTGCCACTACCTCTGTTATATACTCTTTAACTCTGAGTGGTAACTGAGCCACTACCTCTGTGACATACTATATTACACTGAGTGGTTACTGTGCCACAAACTCTGTGATATACAATATAACACTGAGTGGTTACTTTGCCACTCACTCTGTTATATACTATATAACGCTGAGTGGTTACTGAGCCACTCCCTCTGTGACATACTATATAACACTGAGTGTTTCCCGAGCCACTACCTCTGTGATATACCATATAACACTGAGTAGTTATTGAGCCACTACCTCTGTGATATACTATATTACACTGAGTGGTTACTGAGCCATTCCCTCTGTGATATACTATTTAACACTGAGTGGTAACTGAGCCACTACCTCTGTGACATACTTTATAACACTGAGTGTTTACTGAGCCACTACTTTTGTGATATACTATATAACACGGAGTGGTTCCCGAGCCACTACCTCTGTGATATACTATATAACTCTGAGTGGTTACCGAGCAACTAACTTTGTGATATACTATATAACACTGAGTGGTTACCGAGCCACTACCTCTGTGATATACTATATAACACTGAGTGGTTACTGAGCCACTACCGCTGTGATATACTATATTACACTGAGTGGTTACTTTGCCACCCCCTCTGTGATTTACTTTTCAACTCTGAGTGGTTACTGAGCCACTACCTCTGTGATATAATATATTACACTGAGTGGTTACTGTGCCACAAACTCTGTGATATACTATATTACACTGAGGGGTTACTGTGCCACAAACTCTGTGATATACTATATTACACTGAGTGGTTACTTTGCCACACACTCTGTGATTTACTTTTCAACTCTGAGTGGTTACTGAGCCACTACCTCTGTAACATACTAAATCTGAGTTGTTACTGATCTCTTTGAAATAATGTACATATTACAAACACCCTGATGGAGCTGGTTCTGCAGTTGTATTCAGCGTGCCGTAAATCCATCATATCTGAGCAAATTCTGACGACAGCATTTAAATCACTTTAATACATGAGGGCGTTAAAACAATTGTCTTGACGTCGATGTGAGGCCTCATAAGGCATATTTCCAATCGTCAGCAGTTTTAATGGACGATCCTTGGGGGCTCTAAATAAGCCACTTTGAACAACAGAATATTTATGTCGACAGTCAGGATGACACGATTGTGCGATCCTCTCAACTCGTATTTATATGCAAAAACAAATCGTAAAAATGCAGATTCGCTCTTGCATTAGACTATGATAAATAGTCATGCAGCATTTATATCATTTGAGGCTGTCAAAATAAAAATCGTTTTCGTGTAAGAGTATGTCGGAGAAATGGAGGTGGTGTTGGACACACGCCGACACCCAAACACACAGATGAGATATGTCATTGGAAATCAAGATTAAATAGAAAACAGGACAAAAGAAAACGTTGATGAAGCAATTTTGCTTGGTCGAGTGATGGCATCCATTTTTTCTAGTTGTAAGTAAGCTGTCTGGTTCCTTAAAAGGGGTCATGTAGCCCCTTTAATTCATTACACCGCCTCGCGTCGTTCGGGCTTTGCAATCTTGAAACTAATGCGTTATATTCTATGCAGTGTGGTTATAAATGTGGACCATATTAATTCACTTTACTGTGTAGAATGATCGAAGTTAGCAATGTGTATATAAATCAGGTGCCCGGCTACATCTTTTTTCTTTATTCCTTCCTGAGGAATCCTCGTCGCCCCATCGACTGGGAGCCGCGCTTGTCAATGCATCAATTGATTGGGATGTTTTACCTAATGTTTTGTGCATATTGAAGTGACAACTTTATATGCCGGGAATGTAAATAATAAATGAATAAAGCGTCTACGAGAACGTCCTCTCGGGCCAGTAAATTCCCTGGTAATATGGCACACAATTAAAAGTGTGTTGCTCATTTTGAACGGTGGCTGTCTATATGCTTCTGGTCAATACGGCTGATGGACACTGTACCATTGCATGGGCCAGTAGCCACAGTCGCTTAATGCCAGAGTCGGCTCGGGGTTTTATAGATTTGTAGTGAATTTACGTCTCAAATTGAGAATGGAACATCGAGGCTATACGTTTTCGAATAAATAAAGCAAACAATACCATCAAACAATACCAGGGCAAAATTATTTCGTTTCAAATAAAAATATGCATATGCCAAATATTCCCACAGATGTTATAAAAATACAATTGAATGTCTGCTTTCTCGTGATTGATGCTTTGTGAATGGATACTCAAATATTTAAATGATCTTTTCAATCAAAGAAATGATTAAGTCTACCTCATTTGAAAATATACCCAATAAATGACTGGTGTTGTTATCTGCTGGCGATGTGTTTAGATCACAGAAGACGTGCATTCAGTTGAATTCTAATACATATGTGAAAAAGTAAGTTATTAACAATTAAATTGATTAATTAAGTTTTAAGACCATATACGAACAAAACAGTTTGTTATAAGTTGTAAATCGATGTTTACAAAAAAAGTTTTTTAATGAAATAAAAACATGAAATAATAGTATAATATGTGGACAGTTGTGAGGATTTACATGAGCTTATAATAGAATAGTTTCTGACCAAGTTAAGAACGGTTAGATTACCCACACATCTTCAGCATCTAAAGTAGGGGAGGAAGTAGTTAATTGGTCAGCAATGCGAACCTGTACCGAACATCATGGTACATAAGTACAGCAGCGCATAAAATGTCACAATGTGAACACCATTCGTGGCTTGACTGGAAGTGAATTGTGAATTGTATCGTTTTTGAAAGATGGTACGTTTGTCATGGAGTTTGGTAGAGAGGTGCCAATATTGTCATTCTGTGGGTAAATATCAAAGAGTTTGGTAGAGAGGTGTCAATATTTTTCATTCTGTAAGTAAATATCATAGGGTTTGGTAGAGAGGTGTCAATATTGTCATTCTGTGGGTAAATATCAATATTGTCATTCTGTTGGTAAATATCAAAGTTTGGTAGAGAGGTGACAATATTGTCATTCTGTGTGAAAATATCATAGAGTTTGGTAGTGTGGTGACAGTATTGTCATTCTGTGGGTAAATATCATAGAGTTTGGTAGTGTGGTGACAGTATTGTCATTCTTCTGACCAAGTTAAGAACAGTTAGATTACCCACACATCTTCAGCATCTAAAGTAGGGGAGGAAGGAGTTAATTGGTCAGCAATGCGCACCTGTACCGAACATCATTGTACATATGTACAGCAGCGCACAAAATGTCACAATGTGAACTCCATTCGTGGCTTGACTGGAAGTGAATTGTGAGTTGTATCGTTTTTGAAAGATGGTACGTTTGTCATGGGGTTTGGTAGAGAGGTGCCAATATTGTCATTCTGTGGGTAAATATCAAAGAGTTTGGTAGAGAGGTGTCAATATTTTTCATTCTGTAAGTAAATATCATAGAGTTTGGTAGAGAGGCGTCAATATTGTCATTCTGTGTGAAAATATCATAGAGTTTGGTAGAGAGGTGACAGTATTGTCATTCTGTGAGTAAATATCAAAGAGTTTGGTAGAGAGGTGTCAATATTTTTCATTCTGTAAGTAAATATCATAGAGTTTGGTAGAGAGGTGTCAATATTGTCATTCTGTGGGTAAATATCAATATTGTCATTCTGTTGGTAAATATCAAAGTTTGGTAGAGAGGTCACAGTATTGTCATTCTGTGAGAAAATATCAAAGAGTTTGGTAGAGAGGTGACAGTATTGTCATTCTGTGAGTAAATATCAAAGAGTTTGGTAGAGAGGTGACAGTATTGTCATTCTGTGGGTAAATATCATAGGGTGTGGTAGTGTGGTGCCAATATTGTCATTCTGTGGGTTAATATCATAGAGTTTGGTAGAGAGGTGCCAATATTGTCATTCTGTGTGTAAATATCATAGAGTTTGGTAGTGTGGTGTCAATATTGTCGTTCTGTCGCTAAATATTATAGAGTTTGGTAGTGTGGTGACAATACTGTCATTCTGTGGGTAAATATCATAGAATTTGGTAGTGTGGTGACAATATTGTCATTCTGTGCGAAAATATCTTAGAGTTTGGTAGAGTGGTTAAAATATTGTCATTCTGTGGGTAAATATCATAGAGGTTGGTAGTGTGGTGCCAATATTGTCATTCTGTGTGAAAATATCATAGGAGTTTGGTAGAGAGGTGACAATATTGTCATTCTATGGGTAAATATCATAGAGTTTGGTAGTGTGGTGACAGTATTGTCATTCTTCTGACCAAGTTAAGAACAGTTAGATTACCCACACATCTTCAGCATCTAAAGTAGGGGAGGAAGGAGTTAATTGGTCAGCAATGCGCACCTGTACCGAACATCATTGTACATATGTACAGCAGCGCACAAAATGTCACAATGTGAACTCCATTCGTGGCTTGACTGGAAGTGAATTGTGAGTTGTATCGTTTTTGAAAGATGGTACGTTTGTCATGGAGTTTGGTAGAGAGGTGCCAATATTGTCTTTCTGTGTGTAAAGGTCATAGAGTTTGGTAGAGAGGTGTCAATATTGTCATTCTGTGGGTAAATATCAATATTGTCATTCTGTTGGTAAATATCAAAGTTTGGTAGAGAGGAGACAATATTGTCATTCTGTTGGTAAATATCAAAGTTTGGTAGAGAGGTGACAATATTGTCATTCTGTTGGTACATATCATAGAGTTTGGTAGAGAGGTGACAGTATTGTCATTCTGTGTGAAAATATCATAGGAGTTTGGTAGAGAGGTGACAATATTGTCATTCTGTGTGAAAATATCTTAGAGTTTGGTAGAGTGGTTAAAATATTGTCATTCTGTGGGTAAATATCATAGAGATTGGTAGTGTGGTGCCAATATTGTCATTCTGTGGGTAAATATCAATATTGTCATTCTGTTGGTAAATATCAAAGTTTGGTAGAGAGGTCACAGTATTGTCATTCTGTGAGAAAATATCAAAGAGTTTGGTAGAGAGGTGACAGTATTGTCATTCTGTGGGTAAATATCATAGAATTTGGTAGTGTGGTGACAATATTGTCATTCTGTGTGAAAATATCTTAGAGTTTGGTAGAGTGGTGAAAATATTGTCATTCTGTGGGTAAATATCATAGAGTTTGCTAGTGTGGTGCCAATATTGTCATTATGTGGGTAAATATCAAAGAGTTTGGTAGTGTGGTGCCAATATTGTCATTCTGTGGGTAAATATCAAAGAGTTTGGTAGTGTGGTGCCAATATTGTCATTCTGTGGGTAAATATCATAGAGTTCGGTAGTGTGGTGCCAATATTGTCATTCTGTGTGAAAATATCATAGAGTTTGGTAGTGGGGTGACAAAATTGTCATTCTGTGGGTAAATATCATAGAATTTGGTAGTGTGGTGACAATATTGTCATTCTGTGGGTAAATATCAAAGAGTTTGGTAGAGAGGTGACAATATTGTCATTCTGTTGGTAAATATCAAAGTTTGGTAGAGAGGTGACAATATTGTCATTCTGTGAGTAAATATCAAAGAGTTTGGTAGAGAGGTGACAATATTGTCATTCTGTGAGTAAATATCATAGAGTTTGGAAGAGAGGTGACAATATTGTCATTCTGTGAGTAAATATCATAGAGTTTGGAAGAGAGGTGACAATATTGTCATTCTGTGAGTAAATATCAAAGAGTTTGGTAGTGTGGTGCCAATATTGTCATTCTGTGTGAAAATATCTTAGAGTTTTGTAGAGTGGTGAAAATATTGTCATTCTGTGGGTAAATATCATAGAGTTCGGTAGTGTGGTGCCAATATTGTCATTCTGTGTGAAAATATCTTAGAGTTTGGTAGAGTGGTGAAAATATTGTCATCCTGTGGGTAAATATCATAGAGTTTGCTAGTGTGGTGCCGATATTGTCATTATGTGGGTAAATATCAAAGAGTTTGGTAGTGTGGTGACAATATTGTCATTCTGTGGGTAAATATCTAAGAGTTTGGTAGAGAGGAGACAATATTGTCATTCTGTGGGTAAATACCATAGAATTTGGTAGAGAGGTGCCAATATTGTCATTCTGTGTGTTAATATCATAGAGTTTGGTAGTGTGGTGACAATATTGTCATTCTGTGGGTAAATATCATAGAGTTTGGTAGAGAGGTGAGAGTATTGTCATTCTGTGGGTAAATATCAAAGAGTTTGGTAGAGAGGTGACAGTATTGTCATTCTGTGTGTTAATATCATAGAGTTTGGTAGTGTGGTGACAGTATTGTCATTCTGTGGGTTAATATCATAGAGTTTGGTAGTGTTCTGTGTGAAAATATCATAGAGTTTGGTAGAGAGGTGAGAGTATTGTCATTCTGTGAGTAAATATCAAAGAGTTTGGTAGAGAGGAGACAATATTGTCATTCTGTGGGTAAATATCAAAGAGTTTGGTGGGTAAATATTATAGAGTTTGGTAGAGAGGTGACAATATTGTCATTCTGTGTGTAAATATCATAAAGTTTGGTAGAGAGGTGCCAATATTGTCATTCTGTGGGTTAATATCAAAGAGTTTGCTAGAGAGGTGACAATATTGTCATTCTGTGGGTAAATATCATAGAGTTTGGTAGTGTGGTGACAATATTGTCATTCTGTGGGTAAATATCAAAGAGTTTGGTAGAGAGGTGACAATATTGTCATTCTGTGGGTAAATATCATAGAGTTTGGTAGTGTGGTGCCAATATTGTCATTCTGTGGGTAAATATCAAAGAGTTTGGTAGAGAGGTGACAATATTGTCATTCTGTGTGTAAATGACGTGTGCTGTACTTGAAAAACGTTTTGATTTGTTTCATATCCTTTCAGATTGATATTCACATTCACTTTGCACACTAACATGGAAACATTTTGTTTTAAACAAGAAATATTTTAAATAAGTATATCATAATATAATTGTAAATGAAGTTGACGGCTTTATTGATCATACGTCCTAATTTGTCGAATTTATATATATAAAACAACATGTATTTGACAGCATATACTTTACTTGCGTAAATGAAAAGTTAGAAACCCATATAGACAAGAGAACCTTTATCATTTTCAAAGTAGAGCCGTAGAACTTGTAAGAACATGCCTTTTCTGTTGAACGCTGACAACGCGAGCAGATAACCCCGCAAATAAGAAACTTCGACCTGTACTATACAGAAGGTCGCTGAAACCCCTTTTCCATTTTGGCCACAAATTAAATCCCTAGCATCTGCCTACCAGTCATTATTTACATGACACAAGGTCCATTCTCTTGTGTTTGGAGGTAGTTTTCTGTGGTTACCATCTCGGGGAAGCTGTCGCCCGATTGCAACTCTGACCCGAGTTAATTCATCACAGTAAAATCCCTTGAAAACAGACTGTCAAAGCAGATGCCAAGAAAAAAACAAGACAAATATTTGTAGTATAGTGGTTATTCGGTTAATATTTCTGATTGAAAATAGCCAGTGATGCTTCCATTGGTATTGATCGGCCTGTAGAGGCAGAGGCGACATATCTGATCTGCTGTGTCAAAAGATACGACTTTCTTATTTGAATTCACAAATGGAATTTCTCTCAGTCCTGACAAATAACAATTCGCAAGTGTTGTTCCTTCAATGTCGTGTATGAAATGTAATCAAATAACAAAAATATTAACATGATGAAAAGAAATCTTTGATAAGAAGGCCTTGATAAATGCTGAGCCAGATTAAGAGAACGCCCTTGTCACACAGTTGGGGATTAGTATCTGATTCGGCTATATCCGAGTGTCTAATTTGAACAAATAATGAATTTTACGTAAGAAAATAATTGAATATTTGCTATCTTAAGTGAATTTGTCGACCGAAGATTGAATACCGTCCCAAAGATAAATTTGATTTGAATAATGTTTGATATGAGATTAATATCAATAGATCAAGATGAAATGATTCCATTACCTATTTGACAAATCATTCTATGAGTGGAACCACTGGTTTACCACGACTGTTTTCTATGAGCGGAACTTCTGGTTATGCACAATCCCTTCTCGCACCCGAGCTACTTGTTTGGTACTGGTTTAGCGCCGCTCAATTTCTGACCAGTATTAATAAATGTAATTGTTAAACAGACGAGACATTTTCTGACCTGTATCAATAAATGTAATTAGTAAACAGACGAGACATTTTCTGACCTGTATTATTAAATTTAATTGTTAAACAGACGAGACATTTTCTGACCTGTATTACTAAATGTCATTGTTAAACAGACATTGTCTGACCAGTATTACTAAATGTAATTGTTAAACAGACATTGTCTGACCTGGGCTACTTGGTTAGCAGCTCGTTAGTCCTAACAAATATCCATGTTGGATGTCATAATCGTTATTAAAATAAAGGGTACGTTATCCGATAATGTTTTCTATTTGTTCTGCCGACAGGTGATATCTTTACGTTGACATCATTCGATGAGCTTGGATCATGCGTGCATCACGATATGCCATTTCTATATATTAGAGAAAGTTTACATAGACCTGACGGGAGACATCAGCACAGGTGCCACATAGACCTGACGGGAGACATCAGCACTGGTGGCACATAGACCTGACGGGAGACATCAGCACAGGTGCAACATAGACCTGACGGGAGACATCAGCACAGGTGCAACATAGACCTGACGGGAGACATCAGCACAGGTGCAACATAGACCTGACGGGAGACATCAGCACAGGTGACACATAGACCTGACGGGAGACATCAGCACAGGCGCCACATAGACCTGACGGCAGACATCAGTACAGGTGCCACATAGACCTGACGGGAGACACCAGCACAGGTGCCACATAGACCTGACGAGAGACATCAGCAAAGATGCCACATAGACATGACGGGAGACATCAGCACAGGTGCCACATACGGTGACAGGAGACATCAGCACAGGTGCCACATAGACCTGCCGGGAGACATCAGTACAGGTGCCACATAGACCTGACGGAAGACATCAGCACAGGTGCTACATAGACCTGACGAGAGACATCAGCACAGGTGCCACATAGACCTGCCAGGAGACATCAGCACAGGTGTCACATAGACCTGACGGGAGACATCAGCACAGGCGCCACATAGACCTGACGGCAGACATCAGTACAGGAGCCACATAGACCTGACGGAAGACATCAGCACAGGGGCCACATAGACCTGACGGCAGACATCAGCACAGGGGCCACATAGACCTGACGGGAGACATCAGCACGGGTGCCACATAGACCTGACAGGAGACATCAGCACAGGTGCCACATAGACCTGACAGGAGCCATCAGCACAGGTGCCACATAGACCTGACGGGAGCCATCAGCACAGGTGCCACATAGACCTGACGGTAGACATCAGCACAGGTGCCACATAGACCTGACGGGAGCCATCAGCACAGGTGCCACATAGACCTGACGGGAGCCATCAGCACAGGTGCCACATAGACCTGACGGGAGCCATCAGCACAGGTGCCACATAGACCTGACGGGCGACATCAGCACAGGTGCCACATAGACCTGACAGGAGACATCAGCACAGGTGCCACATAGGGTGACAGGAGACATCAAGAAATGTGCCATGTGGGAAAAAAGGAAACATCCGAAAGTGTGTTACATATGGTGACGCAGACATCAGGGCGAGTTCCACCAGCGGTGCAGGACGTGCTTCGCCTTGGTTATTTTACTGTTAAGTTATAGTTTTTTTTTAATGCGGTGTTATTACAGTTGTGCTAATTTTAATTCATTTTTATGTGGTGGTTCTAGATTGGTGCGAGTTTTAATTTGTTTTTTTTTATGTGGTGGTATTACAGTTGTGCGTGATTTCCCTGGACGAATTGATAAATAACGTAAAGTGTAAGGACAACTGGTAGGATGTTTCGTTTACAAATCAAGGTACTGGGGATTGCCTGTAGCAGGTCGGCTATTTTATCTGTTATTCAGTTAGCCACGGTATGTTGTCTGCCAAAAGACATCACCATTCATCATAAACTAATCTGTGTACCTTCGACTTTTAATGTTTTTGAACGCTACGCAGTGAACGTGTATTTCGAGAAATTCATTATTTTATTCCGACTGTTCCGACGAATGGTTTATTCTAACAAACCCCTTGGTTTGATTTTTGATCAAACTTGTATATCCTGATGCGCGACCTAAATCCTAGATATGAATAGGATCATTATTAACACAGATTCTTATTCAACATGTTTGTCAAATTGTAAAAATTGGTATTGAATTGTCCCGATAGACGTCGTTGTAATGGCCTCCACCAATCAAGTCCAACCCTTCCGGTACACTGGGCACCATTTCCGCTGACGACTGGAACCAATCAACACCAACCTTACGTTTGTTTATCGAGTTATGTAAATAATGACTTGATGGGGCCGGGGCACAGATTTCCGCCATCATTCAAATCCTGTAAATGATAGATGCAAGATGCGTAATCTGTACAATTCGTCTTCCTTGCAAATTAAATTCATATTGCATACGTCCGAGAATGGCGCTCGATGGAACTGGCCTCTCTGATCGATCACTCTCTCCATAAACCTGAGGCAAGTGGAGGGGTCGCAACGTATCGGGAGACAATTTCAAGTGTTTTGTGTCCAATTGATCCAAAAAGACAAAATGAAAAATCCTGTTTAACTTTATTCAATTTTGTAGATGAGTGTGTAACTATTTGACGAGGAGACCAGTGCTACGTAGAGTGTCACTGACGCTGATGGACTCCCAGCCTTGAACGTGATCAGATCTTCAACTCAATAATTGTCAAAGTAATTGAGTGACCATACATATTACTTGGCAGCTAGCAAATTCATCATCGTATACAAAGTACTGGATCTATTTGTTCAAAGTGCCGAAATCCCAGTTACATATGCCAATAGTTCGATTGGATGTCGACACTTAACAAAACTGTATATGAGGTAGAGGCTATGGGAGGGTATCTACAGGCGTACACTGATATCGTATACAGTCACAAGTTCAAACGCTAGTATCCTTCCAATAGTGAAATGATGAGGGATATGGAATTCAGGGCTCACCTCTACAGGAGTGAAACATAAAGCTTTCTTTGAAGAGCTTCCAAGAAACAAAAATATACTAGACTTCTGTGAGGGAAAAAAATCTACAAAGACTTCTTGTAAGTCCTTTCTAGCGACAAAAATCCTCGAGAGGGAAAAATATATGAAGCTTTCCGAAAAGTCCATCACAAAGACAGTACTATACACAACCTTCTGAGATTAAAGAAGCATACGGAGTTTTCTGTGAAGTCTTTCCTCACTGTTTTAGTTTCCCTTTTCTACATGTTTGACACATTTAGTTATTTTTACATTGCCATATCTCAATCTACCACCATACGAGTTATGATAAGCACCTTTGGATCACTGACGTTGTGAAGATAGAGAACGATTTGATAACTGCCATTTCCACTTGGTTCATCGAAAGAGCAATCCCAATGCTATTGCTAGTATGGTTGTTCTCGAAAGGGGTGACGCCTAATCTTTTTCACGATTTTTATCTCATTGGCAAAATAGACGACGTAAAAACAAAAGATGTTCCAACACAACATTGAGCTGCTTTGAACATAGATTGGTCTCTTTATGTATACTATAGGAATTTATTTTACGGAGGCTCCCTGTTACCTTCCCTTCAACTTGTGAATCGGTCATCTGTGCGTTTAACTGTGTCAGATCCTTCATACAGATAAATGACTTTCTATTATATTTTCCAGTAAAACTAGCTAAAATAATTTGAAAATGATTAAACAGTGAAACGATTACAGGCAACAGTTTTCGCTGTAAATTACAAGCTATTAGCGAACGTCATTCTAAATGTCAGGAAGCATGATTGGCTGTTTGAAACGTCATAGTTATGAAGTAGTGGATAAACACATGCTATGAAAGTGTCATATACAATACTCGTCCGTCTCCCTCTGTACTGCAGATATGTTAATGGGCACATCTCCAATAATTAAGTTTGGGACGAAACTAGGGGCAGTATTTTATAGATTCTTGAGAAGTCTGTTCCGTCATACTTCATCAAGGCGCTATATCATCCTTAGAGAGTAAAACACATCCAAGTCAATCAGTATATCCCCGCAAAGTCATATGAAATGTTGTGTATTTATACTTTAGCAAATTGGTTTTGGGTGGAATCTATTATTGTTAACTTTCCATCGTTATAAGAGGGAAAATCAATGTTCATAACACACCATCGGTCGACTTCAGCTACTACCAAAAGGCCCCAGCCCCACATATCGTGCAAGGGGATTTCCCTATGTTGTCCCAAACAGCAGCCACTTGCGAACGTAATTTGCACCGTGGAGATTAAAAGTGTTTAAAATATGAATGGAAAGAAGAATAGGATGTGACGTGTGGTGCTCGCCGCTATCTGTCGGGACTAGCTCTCACATGCTGTTTATTCAAGCCAGTAAACACATTTGTGACATGATTTGATTAACGCATTTCCCCAGAAATTTCGCAAATATTTTTAATGTGGAAGGAATGGTAATGTCCGTTCGATTAGGACACACTCAGATGACCAAATTCACGCGCTGGGCGCGATTCATTCACCCTCGGACGCGTCACCTGTCACATCGAATAGCCGTAGTCGCACGTATTTTTTGCATGATGAAATTCGATATATCTGTATGATTAATCATTATACAGCGAGATGTCCGTTTGAATAGCACTGGGACTAACCGTGTAATCATCGTTATTCGCCTCCGACTCGCCGTAGACGGTTCCGTCACAAAAGTTGCCAACTTATTCTCTGTATAATATCGTATGTGGTTATGGTGGTGTATTGGCGCGTACAGCACAGTTAAGCAATTTAAGGAAATATTGTCGTCCGTTCCAATCTGGAGACAGTCTCGTTAATACTCGGATCTTAACTGATGTCAATCAGAGGTAATTACAGTTGGCGAACAAGATGTACTCGTGGCGACCAGATATATAGGCCAGCAATCACTGCTCGCCCATCAGGCCAATGGAAATACATGTGTAATATTGGTCAAAGTGTCAGCGACGCATGAATTAGGAACACTTGCAATAATACCATATACGATCCATGTAATGACTCTTCAAAATGCCCTTAACCTTGGCATATTAGACTTCTCCTTCAAACATCAAAATGCCTTGTAAATACGATTGAATTGCCAAACGAATGTAATGAAAGTTGTAGAAGCATTGAGGGACTTTTTATTTCATCATATGTCAGCATTCATTAATGTCCACCAATTTTTCAGCCATTTACATGTTTATAAAATAGGTACTAATCAACAGGTACATATGTACTGATCGACAGATACATGTATGTACATGAAAACAACTACTGTAAATAGGTTAGATACTAATCAACATGTGCATATAAATGTATTGTGAACAAATCAACCTGAATACATGTATATGATCAATTCGAAACAACACATCCCCTCATAATAAAAACACAGGACAATGTCCTAAAAAAGGAGGTATAATATTTCAAAGTGTCAATCGTGACTAACATTAAAAACAGTATTAGGTAAAATCAAATTTAGATGCATTACTTATGATAAGTATACTCTTATGTCAATATTCAGCAATACAATCTTGCATACGTGTCTTACGTTAGATTTTAAAGGTCGTCAAAGCTGCTTCTTCAACCAGTTAGCAACAAAACATGAGAATAAGTACTAATCTTAGCCAAGCATGCAGCAAATACACTTAGCAGACCATGTACTGCCAGTAGATATAAGTCAGATGCTCTTACTAGGAGACGAAAACATCTATAGTGTTTGGTAGAACTGACTAGTAGGGAGATCAAAACATATCTAAAGCCTGGCAGTGTTTATTCCACTATAGCTGTTTTAATCAACTGTATTCTCAAAACATTTTGACATTTGTGCGATAGATTTGACGGTGTCTTGTCCATGGGTTGTCTCTGTGCTTGTAAAGTAAGTTTTTATGGATTATCGCTATGTTCAAATGTGTACGGAAAATAATGAATAAATCGAAATTATCACATAATTGGAAGCCGTGTTCTATTTTGAATTACAATGGCTTATTATGTTCTGCTGGCGTTTATGTATATTGTATTGGCCCGTCATGTTTGTATTGGAATTTATTACGAATTGCGTTAGACACTAGCTTTACGCTTCTGTATATGTCCTATATCAGTTAAAGTTTCCTTCATGTAGTATGTCGATACACTGGTAGGTACTGGTTAGTGGTAATTAATGTTGCAAAAAATACAATTATTTTCCAACGTTCGACTTAAAGAATTTCAAACTGTCCAACTATACATCAATATTGCGGCAGATTGTTTCCTATTTATACAATTCGGAAACTGAAAAAAAATGTTCTTGTGTCTAAGTGACGGTGCCTTATTGAGTTTTACTGGAATTGTCCTCTTTCTCTCTGCTATTATCAAACCTGAAACCTACTTGAAGTGACGCTAGCATCATTCATATTTACAGTGCTTCAATATTGACACGATCTGCGCATGCGTTTAGTGTATGTAGGACATGCATTATTATCTATTCAATTGTTAATTTGATACTTAAAAATTAACCATCATGTTTAGTTTATTTGGCTGAATATATAACGAAGGTAAGAAATTGTTGGCAAACTGATCAACACGACCCAACTCTGTCTGATTTAATCGGGTTTTCTTCGACGATACAACTATACAACATATCCTAATTATTTCTTAGACGTAGTCTGGTCCTCATGTCAACTATTTTCAACGTAGGCTGAAGGTATGCTATATGAGTCCAAGTTCTATGTTAAAATGATACCCTGAAGTAAAATTTAAAATTTAAAAAGCATCTAAAGCCATACTGGAATGAACAGTTGGCATTGCTTCACGATACCATGATAGGAGTCAGAGCGATTTGGGTGAGGGGTGGGAAACCACGAGATGTATTAAACGATAGTTACAGAGATTACAAACAGGCTAAAACTGATTTCAGAAGGGGCTTAAGGCAAGCGTTTGAGAAGTACATGACAGCGCAGTTTACAGAGATAGATAAATCTGGAGAAATTGATCAGACATTATTTTGGCAACTATCAAAGAGAAAAACACCAAAAAAACAACATGCTCAAACTGAGTTGAAGTACGACGGAGTCACTTATCGTAATCCAAACAAATGGTAGAAAAATGGGCATGCCATTTCGAAGATATTTTTACTGATAAGGCAGACAATCGTTTCGATAACAAGTTTTAGAGCGAGATATTAAAATGTGTTAGCGACATTGAAATTGGGCTTTCCAATGGAAAGGACAAGTATTTGGATGACCCTATTATAGAGCGTGAAATCAAAAATATATGTTGTAAATTAAAACTAAACAAAGCTGGAGGGATTGATAATATTGTGTATGAACACTTCAAGTACGGGAGTGAATTGCTAAATAGTCACTTGTAGAAGTTATAAAATGCTGTCATCAAGTCTCAACATATACCTGATGATTGGAAAAAAAGGCCTTGTCATAACACTGTATAAGGGAAATAGTAAACCGAAAGACGACCCGAATAGTTATAGACTGGTGACACTTTTACCTGTAATATTCAAATTTTTTGAAATGATTTTGTCAAAGAGACTGGATCCTGTCCTTAGCCCGGATAATTTCCCAAACAGGCAACAATTAGCATATCAAAAATGGTTATGTAGTCTGCTAACGTCTTTTAATCTTCAAGAAGGTATACGGTATAACACCGAGAAAGGAGAAGACGTACATGTGGGATTTCTCGATAACAATAAGGCTTTCGACACCGTTTGGCATGCTGGGTTGCTCTTTAAACTGCATGAATTAGGAATAAAATGTAAATCATGGAACATTATGAAAAAAATGTATACCAATGTACAAAGTAGTATTTTAGTGAACGGATTGAGGTCAAGATGGGTAAACATGGAGCGCGGTATCTTACAGGGAAGTGCTCTTTCAGCAAAAATGTATCTTGTTTTTAAAAATGAACTGCTGAACAATATTGAAAAATGTGGGAAGGGTACAGTAACAGCAGATCTGCGAGTTAACATTCCCACACAAGCAGATGATATATGTGTAATTAGTACTAAATATTCTGATCTGCAATATATGCTTTCTATATGTGAAGAGTACAGTAAGAAATGGAGATTTACATTTTCTTCTGCTAAAAGTAAAATTGTAACTTTTTCCTGTAAAAGAAGAAATATTGAACGTAAGACTCTGTATTTATATAATTGTATTCTTCCATGTTGATGATATCGTCCATGTTGGTGAAATGCTGAACAGTAAATTTAATTCAATAGAGCGTACCTTACGTGCATGTAACAAGTTACGAAGCGGAACCATGAGCATCATTCGATGTGGAGCCCATCCAAGTGCTTTAAATCCACTAACTATAAGAAGAATTATAAAATGTAAAGTGTATGCTGCAGCCTTATATGGTCGTGAATTATGGTGTTTATCCAGAACAGAAATATTAATGCTTGAAAGAGCACAACATTTCATCTTGAAAGCAATACAAGGTTTTGAGACTAAAACCCGTACAGATATGTGTACAAGTCTACTTGGATGAACCAGTATAGAATCATATATAGACACTAAGAAATTGTTGTTCCTAGGTAGGTAATGTAGATTAGATAACACGAATTTGTCGTCTCGTGTATTCTTTACAAAATATTTTCTCGCTGATATAGAATCTAAGTTAAGTTCAAATAGACAAGGGTTCGCAGTTGATGTACTAAGAATACTGCAAAAGTATAAATTGTTTTAATTGTTTAATGATTTTATAACTAACTGTGCTTTTCTGTCTAAATGTATGTTGCGTGTTAAAGTAAAAAAATGCCGTATACTCAGTAGAGAATTTAGCGTGGCGAGAAAGAATGGCCAATGATGGCGAGTTTACTAGATTTTCTCTTATCCACGATCATTTAGTACCACATGTTTTATGGAGACTGGCATTTAAATTCCCAGCCAAAAGAGAAGCTATACAATATGTCATGAAATTAATTGTAACTATCAGAGAGTGTGAGGGTGAAGAATTATGTCATAAATGTGGCTTTATGTACAGTGATATAGCCACCCATATAGTTCTACAATGTGATTATACAGGTGAGTTAAGAGATAATTTATGGTGTGATATTATAAATATTAAAAACATAATGTTTAGTGTGTACTTACATTCCATGTCTGATTATGATATGTTTCATATCCTCATCGGAGGAAATGTAGAGCATGAGTTGAATTCATCGGAGTTAGATGACTTTCGCATAAAATCTGTAACCTGTATATTCAGAATGTGCAAACTTTACTACAAATGATGTCTTAACCTAATCTTTATAATGTGTCAATTGTAACATTTTCCCTTTTTCTGTATTTCGTATGATGGTCATCTCTCTTAAGTAACTT
>NW_018404548.1:543255-549518 GCF_002113885.1 Mizuhopecten yessoensis
TAAACGAACAACAGTGGTCCGATCGGTTTGACCGTTTAAACGCAAACGACCCAGGTGCTATCATAATTTGCACTACGATATTGAATGCCCGATACGCAATACGGAAATGACGACACGGTGTACATGCACATTTCGATCAAGATAATTGAGTCCGAGCTGTACTTTTTCCGGAAGTACGTCACGAAAATGGACGCTGATGACGATGTGTGGAGCCACCTTAAGTAACTTTTAAGTAAGTTAAGGAGCGTAGTGACGGAAAGGGGAGTTAACTCCAGCATAACCCTTATTTTACAATACAATTTATCTTTTGAATTTCTGTTTCTATATTGTCATATAACATGTAAGTTACTTTGTCAATCTTCAATGAATGCATATATGTATTGTTCTGTTTGGGAATCTTCGATTCGGAGGAAATAAAGAGAATAATGAATCCCAGTCCTTTTCTTATTGATTCTCTGTGAGTCCCCGTTCTATGTTAAATTGATACCCTATGAATCTCAGTCCTTTTCTTATTGATTCTCTGTGAGTCCCCGTTCTTTGTTAAAATGATACCCTATGAATCCCAGTCCTTTTCTTATTGATTCTCTGTGAGTCCCCGTTCTATGTTAAAATGTCTTTTAACGTCCTATCGTAAAGTGATACCCCATAAATTCCAGTTCTATCCTAGAGTAACACCCTGTAAATCCCAGTCCTATCCCAAAGTGATACCCTATCAATTCCATTCCTATCCCACAGTAATAACCTTTAAATCCCAGTCCTAGCCAAAAGTAATACCCCAGCAATCCCAGCCCAAAGTGATACCCTATTAATCCAAGTCCTATCCCAAAGTGATACCCTACCAATACCAGTCCTTTAGATAAGTGATACCCTACCAATAACAGTCCTTTAGATAAGTGATACCCTATCAATTCCATTCCTATCCCACAGGAATACCATATAAATCCCAGTCCTATCTCAAAGGAAATACCCTCTTAATCCAAGTTATATCCGAAAGTCATATATCTATATATCCTTTCAGTGATATCCGATGACGCCAAGGTTTCATGCCAGATTATAATAGATTGCCAAAAATGACAATCCTAACGGTACAAACGAAATCATTGACGCCTTGGTGAAGTCTAAGGGCCTTCGTACACGCTTCGTGAGTCTGAACAATGATGCAAATTTCAGCCCCTCCGTAATTTTCACCACAGTTTTGATTTAGAGAATGCGCACGCTTCCTAGCGCTTAGCTGATGACTTTATCATACACACATAACAACATGGCAATGGCCCACCACTTATGTTCGATTTCAAACCGTGAATCCATATGCCACTTTTTTTCTAGTGAGCATGCGCAAGTCACAGAGATCATTTGTACAATAAATTGACTAATCTTCTGTGATGTGGAAGTATAATGAGTGTGTTTGGATA
Source organism: Mizuhopecten yessoensis (assembly GCF_002113885.1). Lineage (NCBI taxonomy): Eukaryota > Metazoa > Mollusca > Bivalvia > Pectinida > Pectinidae > Mizuhopecten > Mizuhopecten yessoensis. Next base: position 544,668 of record NW_018404548.1, read on the forward strand.
GGATGTTTGCAGCACGCGTCGCGGATGCGGGGCCACTGATTTCTGGCAACCCGGCACTCTTTGCCGTAATTCTCGCCGAATGCGGTGCAAATTAAGTTCAATATTTTTTCTGTTTGCATATACGTAATTAAATTTGTCGATACAAATCGTGTCGCATCTGATTTCCTGATAAATTAACCATAATAAAACTGGAAAATACAAAGAAAACTCATCATCGCTCACGACACCATAGAGCAGTTTTAATCAACCGTATGTTTGGTAATGCTGAACCGTCGACAATAACATTCGGACACTAATAACAAATCGGCACTGATGTGACATTGTATTACAGTATTTCCCACCAGCATTAGTTTATGTGTATGATGTCTGTCCTTGTTACGTAGGATCAAGGGAGGTGTCACCAGATGTCCACGGTAACGGTAAACCTAGTGGGCCCGATAAATCAGTTGACGTTTTAGGGTACTCCAAATGTGATCTATATCAGCGTAATAGTACTTTATTCTAAAGCATACTAATATATTACCACTTTCATTAATGATATTAAAATTCACCGGAGAATTAATTTTCGATCACATGACATGACAGTTGTGCAGAGTATATGCTCACTCACTCTCTCTCTCTCTACCTGAATTTATGTACGCATATAAAGCATAATGCTGTAACATCATTTTCATACGAGCAAGTAAAGTATCAATACAATCTCACTTCTTTATTATATATTCTTGTTTCCTTATTGTATAGTTGTATAAATCATACTTTTCTATCCTTTTATAATACAAATATGTGCTTTCTCAATGGCAATTGTTGGTACAATGCTTCTTTAATTTAGATCAAAAGTTTATCTCAAGGTGCAGTTAACATGACTCGATCAAACAGATGAGAGAAAAGAAAAGAAAAGATCATACAGATGAAGAACCAATAAAGATGGTACAATGATGTGTGCCAAGATCCCTTTGGTTTCCTTTTGTTCTGACGCTATGAAGATTTTGTCCTTGCATGTTGTCACATTGAAGATTTCCCCCTTGTATTCTGATGTTTTGTTGCTTTTTTTCCTTGCATATTGACGCCATGTAGATTTTTGTTCTGACGCCGTGTAGATTTTTGTTCTGACGCTATGTTGTATTTTGTCCTTGTATTTTGACGCTGTGTACATGTTGTCCATTTGTTCTGACGCTATGAAGATTTTTTCCTTGTATTTTGACGCTGTGTACATGTTGTTCATTTGTTCTTACGCTATGTAGTATTTTGTCCTTGTATTTTGACGCTGTGTACATGTTGTTCATTTGTTCTGACGCTATGAAGATTTTGTCCTTGCATTTTGACGCTGTGTACATTTTGTCCATATGTTCTGACGCTATGTAGTATTTTGTCCTTGTATTTTTTGACGCTGTGTACATGTTGTCCATTTGTTCTGACGCTATGAAGATTTTGTCCTTGCATTTTGACGCTGTGTACATGTTGTCCATATGTTCTGACGCTATGTAGTATTTTGTCCTTGTATTTTGACGCTGTGTACACGTTGTCCATTTGTTTTCCTAGCATTTTAACCCTGTATAGATTTTTCTTCTTGTTTTTTTATTATGTGTTTTTTTCCTTTTGTTCTGACGCTGTTCAGATTTTTTCGCTTGTGTTCTGATTCTTTGTTGCTTCTGTTTTGCATGTTCTGACGCTGTGCATATTTTTTTCTTGTATTCTGACGCGGTGTTCTTTTTTCCTTGAGGTCTGACGAATTGTAGAGTTTTCTTTTTTGTTTTGACGCTTTGTATACGCTCTGTACGCTGTTCAGATTATTTTGTCTTTGCATTTTGACTCTTTATAGGTTTTTCCTTTGGATATTGACGCCGTGAAGATGTTTTCCTTTTGTTCTGACACTAAACAGATTTGTCCTTGCATGTTAACACTGTGGACATTTCCCCCTTGTGTTCTGAAGCTGTGCTTTATTTTCTCCTTGCATTCAACGCATTGTAGTGCTTTCCCTAACATTTTGACGCTGTGTTCAGTTTTAGCTCACCTGTTCTGAAGGACCACAGTGAGCTTATGCCGTGGCGCAACGTCCGTCGTCGTCCGTCGTCAATTTTTTCTTTAAAACTCATCTCCTTCTTAACGCCAAAGAGGATTTCAACCAAATTTGGACTGAAGCATCATTAGGGACGGGCAATCATTTCTTAAATAAATGAGGTTTGTTCGACCCCTGAGGCCAGGGGGCGGGGCCCTGAAGGGGAACTTAGCTTAATTTGCTTTAAAACGCATCTCCTCCTAAACACCAGAGAGGATTTCAACCAAATTTAGTCTGAAGTATCACAAGGGTAGGGCAATCATTTCTTAAATAAATGAGGTTGGTTCGACCCGTGAGGCCAGGGGGGAGGGGCCCTGAAGAGGAACTTAGCTAAAAAATGCTTTAAAACGCATCTCCGCCTAAAAACTAGAGACGATTTTAATCAAATTTGCTCTGAAACTTCATTTGGGGAGGGCAATAATTTCCTAAATAAATGAGGCTGGTTCGACCCCTTGGGCTAGGAAGGCAGGGCCCCAAAGGGGAAAATTAAGTCCGAAGCATCTATAGGGGAGGGCAATCATTTTTTAAATAAGTGAGATAGGTTCGACCCCTTGGGCTAGGAAGGCCGGGCCCCAAAGGGGAAAATAAAGTCCGAAGCATCTATAGGGGAGGGCAATCATTTTTTTAAATAAGTGAGGTTGGTTCGACCCCCGAGGCCAGGGGGGCGGGGCCCTGAAGGGAAACTTAGTTAAAAGTTTGCTTTAAAACGCATCTCCTCCTAAAAACCAGAGACGATTTGAACCAAATTTGCTCTGAAACTTCAGTGGGGGAGGGCAATCATTTCCTAAATAAATGAGGCTGGATCGACCCCTGGGGCTAGGAGGGCCGGGCCCCAAAGGGGAAAATAAAGTCCGAAGCACCTATAGGGGAGGGCAATTATTTTTTAAATAAGTGAGATAGGTTCGACCCCTTGGGCTAGGAAGGCAGGGCCCCAAAGGGGAAAATAAAGTCCGAAGCACCTATAGGGGAGGGCAATTATATCCTAAATAAATGAGGCTGGTTCGACCCCTGGGGCTAGGAAAGCTGGGCCCCAAAGAGGAAAATTATCTAATATGTTATACGCTAATACCCGCTAATTGCCTGAGTGGATTGTACAAAATTTGGTCAAAAACATTATTGAGGAAATAAAACCCTTTTTAATCGAATGAGGTTGATTTGACCCATGCGGTCTTCCGAAATGGTACAGCTAGATTATCATATTTTATGGTGTAGTTTTCATAAATTGTTAAAAATTGGTTTCAAGGTTTATAAAAGCTTATAGTTGAATGAAAATTAAAGTATTGTCTAATTACACCCTGTAATATGACATATTAATTATTTCAAAATCTGTTAACATGGCAACTCAATGGAGGCCCCTGATTAGTTGAAAGTCAGATATTGTGGTCCCAGTTGGGTTTAAACATAGAACTTGTCTGGTTTTGAGGAAATTTCATATGAAGATGTACTAATGCATTCAGTTGTAATGACTTATGTATAAAACCAGGTGAGTGATACAGGTTCAATGGACTTTTTGTTTCTTTTCGTTCTCAAAGCTTTGTAGATTTTTTCTTGTGTTCTGACGCTGTGTACTTTTTTCCTTGTTGTCTGTCGCTTTGTATATTTTAACTTGTGTGTTGACGCTGTGTACTTTTTTCTATGTTGTCTGACGCAATGTATATTCTTTTCCTTGTAATCTGACGCTTTGTAGATATTTTCCCTTTTGACGCGGTATACATTATTTTCGTTTTAGCATTGGCAAATACTTTTGTTTATTCAATTTGTAAAGTTATTTTGGAGCTCTCGTAGCATTCATTAAGTGAACGTTTTGTTTATATGTGTTGATGTTACAGTCGTGTAGTCGTTAAATCACAATATTGTCCTTGTGTGTTGTCGTTTTCTCGTTATGACTGTTTAATGTCTGCTTTACTGTTACTTGATGACGTTACTGTTATCGGTATTGCCGTTTAATAGTCGTGTAATCTGGGTTTTGCCCTTGTGTGTTTCTTGTTACATCGTGGTTCTCTCGGTAGAACCGTGGAACCTCAGGTTTACCCTATCCTTTTCAGAGCTATAATCTACTGAATTCTAAATGACTAAAAACTTAAGTTTTCCAGCTGAAACAAGCTGAACCCGAAAGAAAATTCTGAAGATATTAAAAGGAAGTATATCACAAAGAGAAATTTATATCCAGATTTGGTTTTCATCGAATGGTATATTAGCCAATGAACTGAATAGGTAAAATAACAACTAGATTGCGTTAAGGAGGAAGCTGTTGACTACACACAGAAGGACAGACAACAGAACAGAACAGACCCCAAAACAAAACGAAAGACAATAAGAACTGGAGAGGCACCGGAGAGTTGGCAGAGGAAAGGAAAACATATTTTTAATATAAATAAAGTAACGACAAGAAGACGACAACAAGAATAGAAGACATTAAAATAAGAAGGAAGACCAAAAACAACATAATAAACACCAAAAGACACCACGAACAAAGCAGACAATTATTCAAAAGGGAGGACAGCGAAGAACAGAGGAAGATTCTAAAAAGAAAGAAATTGAAAGTGCGAGCAGATACCAAAACGACAGGGAAAACAAGAAAATAGAGCAGACACCAAAACGACAGGGAAAACAAGAAAATAGAGCAGATACCAAAACGACAGGGAAAACTAGAAAATAGAGCAGACACCAAAACGACAGGGAAAACAAGAAAATAGAGCAGACACCAAAACGACAGGGCAAACAAGAAAATAGAGCAGACACCAAAACAAAAGAGTAGACAAGAAGAACTAAGAACAATAGAGAAACGAGCCCCC
>NW_018404548.1:549584-578951 GCF_002113885.1 Mizuhopecten yessoensis
GAGAAACAAACAGCGAAAACATCAAAACAAAAGGGAAGACCACAAGAAAGAAGGTAACACCAAATGAAAAAGAAAGACACTAAGAACAGAGAAAACATCAAACCAAAAGAGAACATAGATAATAATGATGACATTAAGATTCGGGAAAACGAAATAAAATAAAAGCAAACACAAGAAAACAAATATAAGGAGACAAGAGAATGAAAGGGGAAATATCGAGAACAGAAGAAACTTCAAAACAAAAAAGGGATGTGTATCTGATTACTTTTCTCGGAAGTAACGTGTTTAATGTAAGTTTTAAACACGTATTGTGGGACTCATGTTTTGGACTCACGTCGTAGCCCAATTGTTACAAACGAAGTGGATACTTTATTCTTTCACGTTTATAGTATACATGCGATATTCTCGTTGTCATTACTAGTATAATTGGCAAGTAAATTGATGAGCTGTCATAGCTAGGGTTGTGCTGGAGGATGTCGTGCCTGTAGAAGTCGGGGACACTAAGCTATATTAGTTAGTATGTGGGGTTGTGGAAGGTGAGAAGGTCTGTTGCGTTATGTAGAAACATTGTCTGACACATTGTCACATCACATTTCCACCTTGTACGCAATCTTATCCACAGCATGTGAGACGATTACTGAGTAACACCACGGAAAACAAGATCTCATTGGGTGTTGTGTCGATAACACAGGATAATAGAGAACAAACCAGCCCTATAAGTTGTAATTATCCTATTGTCTATCTTTATAGATACCTCGAATTTAAATGCAGTCATCACGATCATCCCATGGTAGGCTAGTGTGATATTTAAAATTGACTACCCGTATATAAACGAGATATTCTGGTTATACACCTTTGATAATGAAGGCAATGTATCGATGTCATAACGATCTATAACTACATTGACAATATGCACGCTACTAAATAGACAACGGTACAAGTATTTATAGGGGTTTATAAATAAAACCTCTCATGCTTGTAAGAATCTCAGTGTAACTGAACTTACAAATAATTGGTCTTTACTGTGATTTACAATGCAATCAAATAAATATTAAGTGTTTCCTCACTAACGACATGGCCATAGAATCACAGAATTTCCTAGTTTAAAAAACAATCAGGGTTTTATTTCTATTATAGTAAAAAGCAATTTCATTGGATTGAAATAATTTGAGAAAATTTACCTCTAAAATATTGAGAAGAAATATGAATGTTGTTATTCAAATTAAGACGTTGCCGGTAACATACCAGGAGGAAATAAATAAAATAGAGAAATATGTATCAGTTAACACACAAGTAACGGATATAATAGAAATGATGGAATATGTATTACACCGTTTACAAATAATAGAAATGAAGGAATATGTATCACACAATTTACACAAGAGAACGTTAAATCGCATCGTTAACACAGGAGAAACTAAATTTTAAAATATTGGGAATATGACATCCTGGACGTCAATACGGAATCAGTAGTATGTTTTATAAATCCTGAAATTGCTTATCTTTAATACTAATATATAAATTTTGCTTATCTTTAAAACTAATGATAACTTGCCTAAGTTAAAACAGTTCCAAAGTGTTCAAATTTCTATGGGTTTATACTAAAACTGTCTTGAGAAGGTTTGTAATATCTGTAACGCAACAACCCATTAAATAATACAGGCATGAGATCCTGCCGTGCCATTAGCATAATGCTCCGCACAACATCAAGAATTAAACTTGAAACAAGTAACAAAGGGGAATGTAAATCAATAATATTTGAAAGTTCTGTTTTAATTATAGAAGACACCCACCCCCGCACGGTTAATGTTATGAGTTCGGGACGGACCCCTCATTGGGCCCGAGGGGACGTACATCTGACGACGCACATAGGCTCATCAATCAGCACGTGGGATTGATGAACAATTGTTTCCACGGAGAGCCCCATCAAGGGACAACTACGGAACAGGTGAGCCAACAAATTTTCATTGTTATTGAGGGAAGTGTATTGTTCTGTTGAGAAAATCAAGAAGAGCTACTGAAGGATGGAAGATCGGAGGGTATGGTGTAACAAATGCCTTACAAGGATGTCCTCCTTTCTATTATACTTTTCATATTCAGTTTCAATATAATAGTGAAAAGTCCTTGTTATATCGACATATAGGTTCATGACATTTGTATTTCTTACTAAAAATGTGATCGCTTGGTCTATGGTGAAAAACAAAACCGTGAACCCTGATATATGTATAAACATTAACACCAGTTATTATATCTATCCGGTGTGTCGTGTCGCCCTGCTTACACACACCTGCACACGAGCCGTGTCCTGTAGGTGGAGGATCCCATAGTCGTGTTTTCTTGCATTGAGTTCAAGGGCTGCAAGGCAAACTTCCTAATTGGCATCATCAATAGTAAAATAACATCAATACAGACTGAAAAATAAAAAGAGTCAAGACGGTAGTAGGGATTTCTACCCCAAACAGTAATTCAGGAGTAAAATACCCACCCATCAATGGTGTATCGGGTACCTACGCCCTGGGCGTTAGTTCGCCAACACACTGTGTGCTGATTGAAGAACCAATTAAAGCTCGGACAAATTAACAAGTTTGTTAGTTAGTATTCAGGTAAATTTCATCCCTGTAGTTTTCATTAGCTCTCAGAGGTGCTTGATTTTGCGGTGGCTGCTCCCGATTAAAAACTCGTGCTCCTTATAAAGATTAAGAGTGGTTTGAAGAGCCGACACGATCGGCAGGACTAGCTTTGTCGACCGAGCAGATGGCAGAAACAAAATTTAAACACGGTCTATTGATATTAACAAAGTCGCTCGGCCTGCCCGTATAATGGGGCTATTGAGGGCTAAGTCTAGGCTGTGTAGGACCAACTGAAAGACGATCTGTCCTTCCTTAAAACACTCCTGGGGTAGATTGTTCTCGACATATGCTCCCTCAATAGTTTTACTAGGCCTCACGGCTTCAAGTCTGTAATTTATAAAAGTGATGAAGAAAAATCTTGTAAAAATCACAATAAATCTGTACACTAAATAGATAAAAATGCAGTTGGAATCCCCAGTTGAAAACTCCAAATGTAGTATCATGTGCACGTGTTTCCCACAGTTGAATTTTCATTTTCTTTAATCGTTTTTTTCTTCTTTCTAATATGTATTGCTATATGTGATATGATTTGAATAACGTAACAATTACACTGTAGATCTCTGTATGCCATGGAGCGGCTCCTTACGCAATCACACAGAAGATATTGAACAGACGTCTTCTGTGGCAAGGGCGCTACCTTGCGCATGCGTGTGTGTACGCCTCATCGATACAAAAAGATGTTAGGTATGGATACTGACAGTTACACTATGGTGGGAGCTGGTTCCGTAGGATACAAGATACAGGTGACCTTAACTGTAAGTAATGTTTAATATTTACTACTATTCCATGTTATAACAAATATGAAATGACGTACTTAGTGTTCCTTTTAAAATATAGATGGGTGGTTTGCGTAGTTTCGGTTTGTTTATATTCGGTATGTCAGGGAATCTGTGTCATTAAAGATATCCTTAGACTTTCAATAAATGATTGTCAGCGTTTTTTCCTGATATCTTGTGTAAACAAATATAGCTTATAAAACTATTCATAAGAAGGGCAATACCGATTTTTTTCACAAATACAGTTTATTAGCAGGGTAATATTTACTATTCACAAATCAAGCACACACATCAACAGTTCATTAGGAGACTAACATTGTTTTATATAACAATCTACGACAGGTTTGTGAAAAAGTCCCATCACGTATGAACAGACAACCGCTACTTATCAGCCCATAACTACTACTACCAATCAACTGACAATATGGCATAACTTTTTATTAATCGCATCATGAAATTGAGGCCTGAGGAAACATTTTATAGCCTTTTCTGTTCCAATTGTAAATATGTCCAAAATAACATAAATGATGATTATGCTTTTAGCATTACTGAAACACCAATGTTAGGTAATACATTTATAATTTAAATTTGCGATATATAATAACAAATTTGTTATATTATCAATATATTTTAGAGAGAGCACTAAGCTTTATTAGTGAAACTTAAAAGAGGGATGAACATAGTTAAAAAAAAGATTTAATGTCAAATGAATGCACATTAAGATGAAAGAAACTATAAAACCTATAAACAAACCAAGGGATTAAAGACCGTCGTTATTTCATTGTCCAACTTTCACAGGTGTTTTAACCCTGCCCGTACATTAAGCCTAACCCTGCCCAACAAGCAGAAATGTGCATGTTTCCTTGAATGGTCCTGCTAGCTCCTTTGTGGATTTATCCATATGCTCGTATCAATAATCACGCTGTTTGATTCTGGAGCATGATTCCACATTAAAACTTTGATATCAAAATGTCTTTAAACAACTACATGGTATGATCATATCACAGACTGACTAAGTAAACATGTCACAAGAACGGCGATTAAAACTGAAGATGCCTTATTATTTCTAAAGAAAATCATAGGAACATTTCAATCGATTTCTTTAGTCTATCATAGTCATAACAGCCTAGATACGTGTATATATCTTTAAACATACCATAACAGGTGTATAGAAGAAATCAATATGTATCAGGTTGCTGTAGGTAAGAAATCTACCGTGTTTTATTGAACGTTAAACTCGGGTTTAGTTAACTTATTGAATGATTCGTTATAACGAGAAAAACAACATAATTTCTAAAATGGAAAAGTAAACTGTAACGATGTACTTTTCACGAAGTGTTTAAAACATAAGAATACTATAAAACAGGATATCAATTAGCATCGAGAAGCAGTAATAATGTTAGGAAAGGTTACAAAATGCATCAAGAAATAGGAATATTCAGAAAGTTTTTATTTAATATCTTTTTAAAAATTTACTTTGTATATTAACGGCAGTAAAATACACATCGAAAGAAATCTAAAATCTGTCACTGTCATCGGTTAAAGAGAAAATATTAAGTTGACATACAAAGTTGATGTTTTCACATGCTTGCAACATTTATACTTAACTTAACTTCGTTATTTTTTTCAAAAAAAAATGAAAAAATATATATAGGTATTTTGCAACTCGTTCATATGTATTCCCTTACACATTTGATGACAGAACAGATTGTCACAAACAAGTGTATCAAGAAATTACCGGAACACGCACAAATCAACTATCATTTTTTGTTATATTTCAAAAAAAATGTCCGTATCTTTATTTGGATATTTGTTGATTGTCTTATTTTATTCACGAAATAATTCAACAACTGCAAAACAGGATGATCTCTTTTTATCATCTCACGATAATATAGCAAAATGATATAATAAATAGAAATAATAACCCGTATGTTAAACATAATATAAACGAGCTAGGAGCATGTTGTTTTATTGAATCTGAAAATGTCAAAATAGAATTAAGTTATATAATAAGAACAATCCCAAGGAAACAGTGTAAAACAATAGGTCTATGAACAGTGGCCTTACATATCTAACATCAGGAATAAAAACAACATCGAATACAAATATAGATATGCCACATACTTATCATTTAATACTGTTTATCAAAGTTAAGTAAAAGAACTTAAACATCATACGAACGGAAAAAAAATGATGAACGTTTGAAAAAATTATAAACATTAATGTGATCAAAATGTGACTCCCACGGAATATTTATTACGTTAACGATGTATTCCGTACTATTTGTCATCATCTCATGATACAGGGAATCCAATTCCAAGATAAATTCCCAAAAGGGGCTATTTAATCTGCCGGATCCTAATTGAAAGTCTGTGCTTGGTTTCCCTATTGGATGTGTGTTGTGTGGTGTGTGGTGGTCAGCCCGCGCTGTCACCAACGCCTCACTAGATAGGACCATATTGGTGTCATCACCAACGTCTGTTCTTGTTTTCATAACACACAGCTATAGGACGTTCGACAAAAGGGTTCCAGCGATGATGTCCGCCACCGGTTTGTGTACGTGCAACATCAGCTTTGATATAAATTAATTATTGAAAAACGATCTGGCGAGATAAACACGTCAGTTGGAATTGTTTTTCATTTTTATTTCCTAAACAAATTGAGGTAATTAATTAATAATAACGAGACTTAATTTAATCGTGTTTATTTCTAACATTTTGTTTTGTAAATCTTAAGCCACCGTTATTGGTTCGAACTCTTTTTTTCATTTGTTTTTGTGCCTCCTCTGTCTATGCTGGCTTTACATATAAACTTTTGGAGTTTGATCTGGTTTATAAATGTCGTGTATTTTATCACCATTAAACATGTTGAGAGGATTTTAATATTGTGTCAAATTACAAATGCAATTAAAACATATTCTGATATAGATTTTGAAAAGTCTTGCAAACATGCATTGTATTACATAATATTCGTGGTTTTGACGGCTAGAAGTATAAAGTAAACCCCGACTTGCCTTATTGAAGCCTACTCGGTCGATTTCACTATATACCCAGTAACACGGCCGCTTCTCCTCGGCTTTACTGCAGACGTCTGTCATTTATATCCACATATGTTTTCTAACATTATACATCGCGCTTTTCCATTTATCGATATATTCCTGAGATAGACATCATATCAACCACAATGGTCGCTCCCTAAGGTCCCCTTGAAGACGTTTCCTACTTTTTATCGCTCTTACTAAATTAGAAGAGATAAACCGATGTGTATCGTCACTGCCTTTCACTAACATGCCCCGTGTCGATAAATAAACCCTTATTTGTTTCTCATATGTTTGACAATGTCGTCCTTAATCAGAACCAGCGAGCCACGCCGAGGGCATATGGTTGACTTTTCGTGAGAGGGATTTGCCTTACAGATATTGTCAGGACGAAAATGATATTACTAATAGTAACAAAAATAACCGCTCAAGTTGGGGCATTTATCAAATGCTTAACAACTCTCCGATGAATAAAACAAAATTAGCTCTCCACACTTTGCACCTGATCGCTCGGTGTTATCGCTGCTGCATATGGCTGTTCGACTTTGATTCTGACGAGCTTCATTAGACCCGAGGGTGCGTTCGATGTATGGTGTTACTATACCAAACAATGTTTACTCGACAATTGACGGGCACCCATTAAAACCCTATAGAACGTGAATTGTCTTTCCTCGAAGGCATGTGTAACAGGGGCGTCTCAAGGGAAATTCTTAAAGAAGGTATAAAGCAAGCGTCAATAGAATCATTTATGTTACTAAGACAGAAACAAGCTTGATAACATTTTCATTTTGCAGACAAAAATCTTTTTATCCCTCGCTTTTACTAATACCCCAATATCATACCTTATTAATCTTATAAAAATGTAGTAAAAAGGTTGATGATTTAAGCGTGTAAACCATCTTATCTGGATCGTTGATGGCGAATAACAAAACCCTTGCAGGCGCCTTGGGTGTTTAAATAAGCTTGTATTGAAACACAATAATTAAGTTGCTTCCTCTGATGAGGTTTCATTCAATTTAGTGCACGGTCCGCTGACGTTTCTAACACGATAGCATCTTTGATGGCGGAAGACTCACATGCTTTCTCCGGATTAATGTTAATAATGTCACCGGCGACGAAATTTCAATCTGCGTCGGCTTTCTAATATCCAATCACCATTAAAAATCCACAGGAACCATTTTCCGTTCCGTTGCCAATTCTACGGCATATCAGTAATCATACAGGCGAGAACATCGCCGAAAATTGATTGCTTGCCTATCGCATGGGTCACATATACGGAGATCAGTTAGGGGAAGAGTTGATGGAAATATATTGATGGTTTTAGAAAATGTCTCAAGTTCTTGATGAGAAAACATATGTCCCTGAGCGCACAGTAGCACTTGTCTGTAATGGGGTTGCTCGCGACAGGACGGGCTTACGAGCTGTGCAGTTATCGATGATTGGGCGTCTAAATCTGTCTATGGTACACGGCGCTCCCATCAGCGTCTGTCTTCACATATCTACATTGCTCACCGCTGTGCTCTGGTATTAGCTAATTGATAGTATCACATTAATATTTCCGTTTTAATATAAATATTGCTGAATGAGTATACAAAAGGAATAACACAAACTAAATAGGAAACACTTTGTTATTATTCTTATTCAAATTTTAATATATGTATCACATTAATAGCAATAATTTGTTTTACTTAAATTTATTCAAAATATTAAAAGTTAAATCCTCTAGGAGATGAAATTTATATCGCTCAATGCGTAGAGACTTAACTATAGAAATCATAAAGATAAGATAAAGCCTTATAAATACGTAGACTGAATTATATACAACATAGACATAAAACATAAGGTGTAGAGACTTAACTATAAAAATCATAAAGATAAAGTAAAGCCGTAGAAATATGTAGACTGAATTATATACAACATAGACATACAACATAAGGCGTAGAGACTTTTTTAGGAATAGAAATACGTAGAGACATAAACATACGTAACATTGACATAAAAGAGACTTAAATATAGAAATCATAAAGATAAAACATCGTCGTAGTAATAAGCAGAGACTACATTTTATAGAACATAGACATAAAACATAAAGCGAAGATCTAGAGAATAAAGATTAAATGAACTGTTTGTGGATATGACAGACTAACAGGCTGTATGTAATGGTATGTTTCTACTTTTACAGACATATTAATTATGGGAGTAATCACCGTATGCGATATCGACTATGGCCGGATATTTGGACCATTTCCGGTACAGGTGGCGCTGATGGACCCGACCTATGTGATTGGCATGCTCACACAGGACACACGACATGACTCTCCAGCTATCGAGGTAATCACGTGATCACGTTTGCTATTGCTTTACATTTATTGAAAGTTTAATGCAAGAGAATACTAAATACAGAAATAATTGCCCTGTTTGAAAACAGCTAGAAAATCAGAAACCAAAAAAGACATTATTTGGGTGTAATGATGATGCGGGACATTAATCTTGATAACAATCGAGCTATTGTACAGTAAACTTGTTGAATTAGTTATGTATACTGTGAATGAAAGATGTAGGCATTGGTGAGAATACCGCATGAGTATACATAGCTGGAATTAGTATCCCTATTCTAAATAAATAAAAACTAAAGATCAAATTAGCTGAGATAAACTCTTAAGAGAATGGCCAATTTTAAGCTAGGAAACTCTCTTTGATATTTATTGCTATTTATGTTATATTCATTTTCCTTGTTGCTGGAAACTAACAGTTTGAACCACTTACCACTCATTGCAAAAACCTGTTTTCCGAGTTAGGCTTCAATAATACTGCTTGTAATATTAATATTTAAATAAACTGACATCAGAACATCATTCAACTACAGATCTGTATGATATGATTGTGTATGGATATAAGAACACACTGTTTTAGTTTAACTTACTGAAATGATTGTGCTGTATTGAAAAGATGTTAGAGATACCTAATGTAGAGTTATCCAATGATCAAAATATACTGGTAATCAAAAATCAAACTATTGGAGTGTAGGTTTAATAAATGGTATCGCGTGAATTTATTTTCTATATTATCTAGCAATCCTAATTCCCAGTTTTTAGCTATCTAGTAAACACATTAACGGAAAGATAAATTGTTTGACTCTGATCTGACCCTTATAGAACCATCCCCTGTTCATTAGCATACGAATAATGAATAATAACATCAATCTTGGACAAAGTTTTTGAAAACTGAAAATTATGAAAATGAAGTTATTTCTATGTGTATAAAGAAAACATCAATCTAACGACCGTCTAACGTGAGACTGTGAAGTTTACATCTCGTGCCGACTGTCACTGATACAACATCCTCGTCCCCACCACCTTGCTGTGACAGAAAGTTGATCCGACTGTCTAGACACTAGCGGAGGCTTCCTAGTTTACCGGATATCTGATATTTATATTGTATTGGTCACAATGAAATTACTATCCTTTTACTTTTGAGAGTTTAATGTAAAACACAAATAAGATCATTTATCAAAGGATATCGGCGACATTTGAATATATCACTGACTGTTTCCGATGTTTGGTCAAATGCATTGATCACGTTTATGGAGTTTTAATCATAGGTAATGAATCCTAGATTGATTTTTCACGAAATCAAAATGTATTGATATACTACACAAAACCCGCGGACAATGACACCAGCCACGAGAGCGTATAGCACCGGCGGAGGGAACAACAATGGAATCGTTCAAATTTCTGAATTAATCTCGTACAATCTCGGGGTTGAAAAGTCAGATACTGTTTGTCTTTACTTATTTAGATAAAGATTAACAAGTCATGTGTTACTTATTTATAAATGGTCATGAAACGTAGTGCGTTAATATAGATATTTACATTAAATATTTAGATATTTACATTAAAGATTTAGATATAAACTTAAATATCTAAGGCGTAACTTATTACATTAAATATTTAGATATAGACGCAAATATCCAAGGTGTGGCTTTTTGCATTAAATATTTAGATAAAGACGTAAATATATAAAGTGTAACTTGTTTAAAAAGATTGAGCTTACTTACACACAGGTAATAACATAGCTGTTTTGTCCTTCTAGGACTTAGCGGTGATATAGACATGTCATATTAGTTTCTTACCTAATCAAATTGAACTCCGATTTATAAAATATAACGAAAATAAACGATTTCTAATGGACAAAACTTTTAAAGAAAATATAAAATACGTTAATAAATAAATAAATAGCTTTGTAAACACCTATGACTATTATGCTTCAGTTGAACATAAGTATATTGCTCATATTTTCATATCTATTCTTTTATTTGCTTAAATCCATAATATAGTATAACAAGGTCTTAACAAAACTATAAACTTGTAATCATCAGGATTGCATCACAGTAAAGTTAAACTAAGATAAAACAAGTGGAAAACTAATAGTAATTTCAAACATGAAATAATTATTATAAAATGATATTTGTTAAGGAACGAGAAAATGTTAATTACAAATAAGTTTTAATAAGGTATGGTTGTTTAATTATTATTCAAACAGTATTTGGTATGATATTATTAAATAGCTATTACAAATAACATTTATTAAAAAATGATAAAACAGTTATTATTTAAACAGTATTTGTTTTTGATATTTTTTAACAGCAATAACAAACTATTATTTGTAAAAGTATGAATAAACAATTATTATTAAAACAACATTTGCTAAGTAAATTATCAAATAGTAATTACAAAATAATATTCACTACAGGATGAATTAACAAATATTCACTACAGGATGAATTAACAGATATTCACTACAGGATGAATTAACAGATATTCAATACAGGATGAATTAACAGATATTCACTACAGGATGAATTAACAAATATTCACTACAGGATGAATTAACAAATATTCACTAAAGGATGAATTTACAAATATTCACTACAGGATGAATTTACAAATATTAGAAAACAACAGAGTTTGTGGAGGTATGTTGAATATTTATATGATATTTATGTTTTTCTACAATAAACACAAAAGCATGGCTTAACACGAAAAAAATGATATGATATAATCAATAATTACATATTTAGTTGCCATTTGTATTTTGGTTTGTATAAAAATGACACGAAGTATAACATTAAAAGTAGCTTGAACTTAAATATTAGTTTGCATAAAAACGAAACAAAGTCTAACGTAAAAATAACTTATTTCCTTTACAAGTTAAACATATGAGTTTGTATAGAAATGATACGAAACGTTTATTATATTTGCTTCTCTCTTCCCCTGATTTGAGTATTAAATGTTTATTGTTTCGTCCGTTCAGTAGTCCACCCTGATTTGAGTATTAAATGTGTATTGTTTCGTCCGTACAGTAGTCCACCCTGATTTGAGTATTAAATGTTTATTGTTTCGTCCGTACAGTAGTCCATCCTGATTTGTCATTAACGTAGTTTTGATTGAAAAAAGATATTTCCACCGATTACACGCCTGTTATGGTAGAACTGTTTTCGACAGTCAATGACTATGCTCTTTCACTGACGTTTGTCCAGGGACCATTTGATAGAATACATCTGTCATAAGATGATGGGAATAAAGTCGTATTTCATTTTATAACATCGACTCGGGGTGACAGTTCCACCCCTTGCCACTTTACGACACAAGACCGTGACATTACTCCACCCCTGTCGCAGTGCCACACAAACACCTATCATTACCACGGCGGGATTAATGGTCGTTTTATCTGAACAAATTTGTCGCTTTTATAGGTGGACCCTGACGCCAGCAATGGCGTGGCGCGTGCTGACGGCTGGTTAGCGTACATTCAGCCCGCCCGTGAGGAGGAGGAACAGAACGTGGAAGCATATATGAAGAATGGCCAGGTATTTTATCGGACATTGCGGATAATTAAAGAAAGGGAAGAACTCCTGGTTTGGTACAGTAAGGACTTCTGTCAGCTGATCGGCATACCTGACGTCAGGCGTAGTACCATTCAGGGTAGGTAGTCCACAGGGGAGCGCAGGGATTCTAGGCAGTTACCATTAGGCATTCCGCAGATATCAATTGGATTCAGTAGTACAATGTAACATTTCGGGACAAGCTGTCAGTCATTCAAGGGAATTAATCATTATAACGGTTTGTGGTTGTAAGAGTGTGATGCCCCTTAAAATTCGAAAGAAAATAACGACCATTTAAACCATCTAAAATCTCTTTATGGAATTAATGTTAATAATGATTATATCTGTATAACTACCATTAGGGTAAAGTGAGACAGGGAGTTTTCTAAATGCTGTTCCCGAACATCTGTAAGTGTGACATTAACAGTAACTACCTCGATTGTACGTGCTGACGATATCAGGCTACTACCGTTACTACTATCCAGGTAATGGTTGTGTTATATGCCATTCTCAATATCACAGAATTGTTTCTGAGCTTTTAAACGTCAGCAGTTATATCAAAACATAATATGAACTTAATTCGTTCAACTGAAAATGATTATAATTTCTCTTTATTGATAGTGAACCATGCAACGTATAGGTTTTTCAATATGACATATGAAATAAAAATTGAAAACCCTTTGTCTTCCACAGAAAAAGTGAGCTACGTGTGCCAGTTTTGTGGAGAAAAGTTCCAGTATTTATTTCCTTTGAGAGCACATATGCGCTTCAAATGCGACAACAAAAGAATGGATAGTCGATCATTATATGAGAGAGTTCATAACCAAGATATCAAAAGTGTTCATGACAGTAAATTGTTAAGCAGAGTGTCACATACTGACAGACTTTCGAGTGACATCCATCGTCCTGGATTTGAGCATACAAACGAGGACGTTCTGTTGGGTCGGAAACGACATGCGATGGAAAACGAAGATCATGTGGAAGTTAAAATAAAAAGTTACGAAAATGGCGAAAATCAATCACCGCCACTCCTGAAAAAAGACTCACCAGAGAAAGATTGTAATGCAAACATTAGCATAGATAGTGTTCAAGAAAGTAGCCCAAGCAATCCAAGTGCGTTTAGAAAAGTGGAACGATCTCTTTCTCCTCAAATGAATGTTTCAAACTGTGAAATCAGACGCAACGCGTCAAATCTGCATTATGCTAGCAGTGCTATAAACATGCATAACAGAATGGAGAATAGACCAGTGTCTGCTTCAAAAGACATTGTTATGCCGACAAGTTTAGCGACGTCAGTGCTACCAACATCACCTTTAATGGGTTCGTCGTCACTTACGGCGAACGTCCTTGACCCTCAGCTGAGAGCATCGATGATGGAAGCGTATAGGTTTGCATTTCCCCAGCAATACAATGGAACACAAGAATCCATAATGAGGAGTTTACACGGTATCGGAGTTGATCCATCAAAACAGTATGGCTTCCCTAATAAAATAAATAATGACATATCATTTATGAAAAGCGCTAACCCTATGGTAGACCGAATTCTAGTTAATCCCAGAGCAACTGCCTTGTTACCACCGGCTGTCATGGTTCCTAGCCCCACAGCTCCCATGATGTCCAGCCCAACTGGAAACACCATGCCCGTGTTTCAGAATTGGTGTGCAAAATGCAACGCTTCTTTCAGAATGACAAGTGATCTGGTATACCATATGAGATCTCATCACAAACGAGAGTTTGACCCTGTAAAAAAGAAAAGAGACGACAAGCTAAAATGTAATATTTGTCACGAGACATTTCGGGAAAGGCATCATCTTACGAGACATATGACGTCACATGCCTAATTTAAACAATGAAAGGAAAACTTTATTCTTTCAATGTCATTCATGATGAAATGAAACTTGTGATTTTTGGAATGAGATTCATCAGTTTAGTATGAATAATAAATGCTAATTTTGTTTTGAACACAAACAGTAACAGCGAACTTTCGAAAACGTCTGTTTCACCGTCTCGACTCTAAACCACTGAAAACAACTCACTACACCACAATGTGCCGAGTCAGTAAAATCAGTTGTCTAAAAATTTCGAAACATTTAGGACAAATATGACTCTTATGCTGCAGGCAGTCAGAGGGACGGGGTAACATTTTTACCTGGTCCGCCCCTTAGTAAATTTTCAATTATTGTTTGTGTTCAAAACAAACTTAACATTTATGGAACTTGTGATGTAGATATAAATATATAAATACTACGCAGCCTCTCTGTAAGTACTACATAGTAAAGTCCTGTATTTTATAGTATTGTGCTCTATCATGATACAATAAACTGGATATGTTATAGTATGGTCCCGCGTGTTATACAATATTGGATATAGAATAGTATAGTATAATGATACATACATATATTACAGTCCTTCATACTGTTTTGGATAAATTGTAAATCCTAATGTTAGAATATATTGAATATATTATCTCCAATGTTTAAATATATTAAGTATAGTAAAGCCCTTTTATGTTATAATATTACAGATATCATACAGATATAGAGTGGTCATTAGGGAAATATTCAGTGTGGCAGGATGGCAAACTAGTTCTCAAGGTAGAAGAACGAGGGAAATGGTTTGTCTTAAAAGGTCAATAAGATAACTATCTAACAAGAACTCCATTTGTACTATTTTATTATAAAACCAAATATATGACATTGTTTTGTCCTCCCCATCACTGTTTATAAACAGTTGTCGTTCGCTTTGGAATATTGCTGATCTACGGATTCTATATTCCGGAATCCCAAAAATTGCAGCATCTCTTTTATGATAATTGATTCGAACCACGCAGACATTTAAATAAACAATATTCCAAATCACGAGTTTTGAATTCAATCGAAATATATATGTCTACCCTTTCAGTATCGTCTGCAGTGATATCTCAATCAATCAATCATTACCCAAACGGGATTGTAAAGGTCGAATATTATACCCCTCCTCCATTACTACCTTATTTGCTCTTTCCACGTAGCGCGATGACAGACAGGAGACACGTACTGCATTGTGACGTTATCATAATTGATGTGAAGTCAAAAACGGAATATTGACCTTGTGTTTCCAAAGTGGTAATATCGAGTCGATATATATAGAATAATACATGGTAAAATCCATACCACATGCCATATCAGCCCGAGGACCCAAAATCAGACTGAGGGCCTTAGACCGAGATCTGCTATGGGTCGAGGGCTGATATGGCACATATAACACAGTCCTAAGCATCATACTAGATCGGCCATTTATGATTCAGCATGCTATACTTTATTGGATATAATGTAATCTCTTATATCATACATGTATGATTACTATTTTAGAGATATTGTTATATAGTCTAGTATTTTATGCTATATTGGGTATATTATAGTGATTACCTGTATTTCATACAAGTCGTTGGACAAATCCAATTAACATGACTCTAATATAGTTATTGAGATATGCTGTATTTTTTGTAAACATTGAAATACATCTGGTTGTAAAAGAGATTTGACTTGTAGTCTTTGGGAGTTAATGTGGTTAAATGTTGATGTTGATATTGATTACTAAATGTCCTGCAAAAACAACAACCAACAGCAATCATGAATAATGTTGTGTACAGGTCTCTATTGTCATTAAACTATATCAAAGTTACTGTTTTATTCAATATTATATAAACATTATATTAAAGTACTCATTGAAGCATTACGTTCCTATTTATTGTGTTATTTGTAACATTAAAACTTTGTGTTTTAAGTCATGAGTATCAACAAAATAATAACATCGGGAAAATAAAAGCAATGAACTAACACGAGGACAACAATCAATAAATCAGTAGCATATGGACGGAACAACATCAATGTAATAACACGTTAAAACAGTACACAATTAGACAAAGGAGAAAACAATACACGACAAAAACAAATTGGGGAAAGCAACAATACATAAAATAGTAGAAAACCACCACCATGCAACAATGTATCGATGGCTAACAATGAGAACTAAGGACCTTTGACCTTAAAGCGTCCTATCATTGTATATGCATGGCCTATTGCAGTATAAATAAAATGGTTATATTATTTTCATATTTAAACAATTGATTTAACGTCTGTTACCTAAAATGAAGGATAGGGTCATTCATAAGCTCAAACATTACTTCAATTTGACCAAGATTCAGATGGCAGGTGACGTCGAAGAAGTAGAGACCTTACCATTCCGGAACTCGTTGTCGTATTCTTTCCGAAGTTATCGTAGAAAGGAAAATTCAGAGAAAGTTCTTTCTCTTGCCTGCACAATTCCAACAATCGAGGTGTGGTATAAAGTTGTCTGGGAAGGATGTTGATGTGTCTTTTTTCATAGCCTACAAGCGAGGTGACATTACGAAAAGGATGCATCTAAAAGCACGGTCACAAAACAAAGCTAAGCTCAACATAAAACATCTCCAGCATACTGTATGAATGCTACACGCACTTGTTTGCTTTTATATAGTGGGGTTGTACCAATGGCGGGCTCCTTCACAGAGCCTGATACAACTGGTATAGTGGGGTTGTATCAATGGCGGGCTCCTTCACAGAGCCTGATACAACTGGTATAGTGGGGTTGTATCAATGGCGGGCTCCTTCACAGAGCCTGATACAACTGGTATAGTGGGGTTGTATCAATGGCGGGCTCCTTCACAGAGCCTGATACAACTGGTATAGTGGGGTTGTATCAATGGCGGGCTCCTTCACAGAGCCTGATACAACTGGTATAGTGGGGTTGTATCAATGGCGGGCTCCTTCACAGAGCCTGATACAACTGGTATAGTGGGGTTGTATCAATGGCGGGCTCCTTCACAGAGCCTGATACAACTGGTATAGTGGGGTTGTATCAATGGCGGGCTCCTTCACAGAGCCTGATACAACTGGTATAGTGGGGTTGTATCAATGGCGGGCTCCTTCACAGAGCCTGATACAACTGGTATAGTGGGGTTGTATCAATGGCGGGCTCCTTCACAGAGCCTGATACAACTGGTATAGTGGGGTTGTATCAATGGCGGGCTCCTTCACAGAGCCTGATACAACTGGTATAGTGGGGTTGTATCAATGGCGGGCTCCTTCACAGAGCCTGATACAACTGGTATAGTGGGGTTGTATCAATGGCGGGCTCCTTCACAGAGCCTGATACAACTGGTATAGTGGGGTTGTATCAATGGCGGGCTCCTTCACAGAGCCTGATACAACTGGTATAGTGGGGTTGTATCAATGGCGGGCTCCTTCACAGAGCCTGATACAACTGGTATAGTGGGGTTGTATCAATGGCGGGCTCCTTCACAGAGCCTGATACAACTGGTATAGTGGGGTTGTATCAATGGCGGGCTCCTTCACAGAGCCTGATACAACTGGTATAGTGGGGTTGTATCAATGGCGGGCTCCTTCACAGAGCCTGATACAACTGGTATAGTGGGGTTGTATCAATGGCGGGCTCCTTCACAGAGCCTGATACAACTGGTATAGTGGGGTTGTATCAATGGCGGGCTCCTTCACAGAGCCTGATACAACTGGTATAGTGGGGTTGTATCAATGGCGGGCTCCTTCACAGAGCCTGATACAACTGGTATAGTGGGGTTGTATCAATGGCGGGCTCCTTCACAGAGCCTGATACAACTGGTATAGTGGGGTTGTATCAATGGCGGGCTCCTTCACAGAGCCTGATACAACTGGTATAGTGGGGTTGTATCAATGGCGGGCTCCTTCACAGAGCCTGATACAACTGGTATAGTGGGGTTGTATCAATGGCGGGCTCCTTCACAGAGCCTGATACAACTGGTATAGTGGGGTTGTATCAATGGCGGGCTCCTTCACAGAGCCTGATACAACTGGTATAGTGGGGTTGTATCAATGGCGGGCTCCTTCACAGAGCCTGATACAACTGGTATAGTGGGGTTGTATCAATGGCGGGCTCCTTCACAGAGCCTGATACAACTGGTATAGTGGGGTTGTATCAATGGCGGGCTCCTTCACAGAGCCTGATACAACTGGTATAGTGGGGTTGTATCAATGGCGGGCTCCTTCACAGAGCCTGATACAACTGGTATAGTGGGGTTGTATCAATGGCGGGCTCCTTCACAGAGCCTGATACAACTGGTATAGTGGGGTTGTATCAATGGCGGGCTCCTTCACAGAGCCTGATACAACTGGTATAGTGGGGTTGTATCAATGGCGGGCTCCTTCACAGAGCCTGATACAACTGGTATAGTGGGGTTGTATCAATGGCGGGCTCCTTCACAGAGCCTGATACAACTGGTATAGTGGGGTTGTATCAATGGCGGGCTCCTTCACAGAGCCTGATACAACTGGTATAGTGGGGTTGTATCAATGGCGGGCTCCTTCACAGAGCCTGATACAACTGGTATAGTGGGGTTGTATCAATGGCGGGCTCCTTCACAGAGCCTGATACAACTGGTATAATGGGGTTGTATCAATAGCGGGCTCCTTCACAGAGCCTGATACAACTGGTATAGTGGGGTTGTATCAATAGCGGGCTCCTTCACCGAGCCCGATACAACTGGTATAATGGGGATGTATCAATAGCGGGCTCCTTCACAGAGCCTGAGACAACTGGTATAATGGGGATGTATCAATAGCGGGCTCCTTCACCAAGCCTGATACAACTGGTATAGTGGGGCTGTATCAATGGCGGGCTCCTTCCCAGAGCCTGATACAACTAGAATAATGGGGTTGTATCAATAGCGGGCTCCTTCACCGAGCCCGATACAACTGGTATAGTGGGGTAACTGTATGAATTACATATTCTAGTTCAGATTTTCCACTTCTTTATATGTTTATATGTCACAGTCGATTCGGTATGCAAGAGCTTGCTCCGAATATCATGACTTTCATGATAGAAGTTGGCTGCTGACGGACACAATTGCAACACAAGGTTTCCAACTATGCAAGCTTATGATGATTGTGGACANAACACACTGACAACAATGGCCACCTCTCAACCAAACACACTGACAACAATTGTCACCTCTAAACCAAACACACTGACAACAATGGCCACCTCTCAACCAAACACACTGACAGCAATGGCCAATTTAATATCAATCTTTATTACAAAATTACGCACCTTGCTACCAAGCAATGTGATAATATTATTCAATCTTCACTATATTACAATAATGTTCAGGTCACTACCAAACTATATGACAATAATGTCGAGGTCAATACCAAACTATATGACAANCACCTCTCAACCAAACACACTGACAACAATGGCCACCTCTCAACCAAACACACTGACAACAATGGCCATCTCTCAACCAAACACACTGAAAACAATGGCCACCTCTCAACCAAACACACTGACAACAATTGTCACCTCTAAACCAAACACACTGACAACAATGGCCACCTCTCAACCAAACACACTGACAGCAATGGCCAATTTAATATCAATCTTTATTACAAAATTACGCACCTTGCTACCAAGCAATGTGATAATATTATTCAATCTTCACTATACGACAATAATGTTCAGGTCACTACCAAACTATATGACAATAATGTTCATAATGTTCAAGTCACTACCAAACTGTACGACAATAATGTTCAGGTCACTACCAAACTATATGACAATAATGTCCAGGTCAATACCAAACTATACGACAATAATGTTCATAATGTTCAGGTCACTACCAAACTATATTACAATAATGTTCAGGTCACTACCAAACTATATGACAATAATGTCGAGGTCAATACCAAACTATATGACAATAATGTTCATAATGTTCAGGTCACTACCAAACTATACGACAATAATGTTCATAATGTTCAGGTCACTACCAAACTATATGACAATAATGTTCAGGTCACTACCAAACTATATGACAATAATGTCCAGGTCACTACCAAACTATACGACAATAATGTTCATAATGTTCAGGTCACTACCAAACTATATGACAATAATGTTCAGGTCACTACCAAACTATATGACAATAATGTTCAGGTCACTACCAAACTATACGACAATAATGTTCATAATGTTCAGGTCACTACCAAACTATATGACAATAATGTTCAGGTCACTACCAAACTATACGACAATAATGTTCAGGTCACTACCAAACTGTACGACAATAATGTTCATAATGTTCAGGTCACTACTAAACTATACGACAATAATGTTCATAATGTTCAGGTCACTACCAAACTATATGACAATAATGTTCAGGTCACTACCAAACTATACGACAATAATGTTCATAATGTTCAGGTCACTACCAAACTATATGACAATAATGTTCAGGTCACTACCAAACTATACGACAATAATGTTCATGTCACTACCAAACTGTACGACAATAATGTTCATAATGTTCAGGTCACTACTAAACTGTACGACAATAATGTTCATAATGTCCAGGTCACTACCAAACTATACGACAATAATGTTCATAATGTTCAGGTCACTACCAAACTATATGACAATAATGTTCAGGTCACTACTAAACTATACGACAATAACATGTTCATAATGTTCAAGTCACTATCAAACTATATGACAATAATGTTCATAATGTTCAGGTCACTACCAAACTATATGACAATAATGTTCAGGTCACTACCAAACTGTACGACAATAATGTCCATAATGTTCAGGTCACTACCAAACTGTACGACAATAATGTTCATAATGTTCAGGTCACTACCAAACTATATGACAATTTTTTTTATTCTTATTTTTTTATTTATCCATTTTTTTTTTATATTTTTTTTAGGTTTCCTTTTTGTGGGTAATACTGTTTTAATTTTACAATTATTACAGACATACGTACGTTAACGTGACGGAAGGAACTATAATACCTAAGGGTATATAATTGATATGTTAATAAACTAGTTTTTGGATGGTGTCCTGTACTTTTGTTTGCCGCTGATGGGCCATGGCATTGGAAGACTGGCCAAAAACCCACATAGTGTGATGTCGACATGCTCACAGCCAATCACACTGGGACGGAGGCTCGCACGTCTGAACAGAACGGTTATAGTATAATTACGTCTTCCAAACTGAAATAAGAACGAACCGAGGGTGAGAGGAATAGGTGATTTATGGTAATTAGAAGATTTCACATATGGATATGAAGTGGAGAAACGCAGAGAAGTTCATCGCATGCAATGCGAGAGAACAGCTGAAAGTAACGTGTTGCTAGTCTCCTGCATGCGATGTAGTGTCAGCGAAGCCATTCTGTACGCCTCACGAGCAATCGAAACGGGCATATGCGCTAATTTATTTTATCAAACTTGCTCGGTTTAGCACCAGGCGTGCCAAGTCATGAATCCGAAATTTATGACGTTGTGAAAATGAACGAAGAAAACTGAATAATTCAATTACCTTGGTTGTACAAACACTTGGACCTGCCATAACGAATAACGGTCTTATGGTATAGCGTCGCCGCACGACCCGCTCAACGTATGATGAATTGCACAAGGTTTTTATTTCATTTGCTCAACATGGAACATTTCTTGTAATGCTGACATTATTGTTGGCACAATGCGATTTCGATCATTCTAGCTGCAGCTTGATACAGCACAGGGCTTTCGTACAGAAATCCTGACACAGTTTGGCACAATCTTACACAAGGTATGGTCGCCTCGGGACTCGGCTATGAAATACTGCCAAACATTTCGTGATTCCAGCCTTTACAATATTATATAACTCCTGACGACTTCTCGGGGAGATTTCGCATAAGGTGGCACATCATTGTATATTTTAACGCGCGGAAATGAAAGCTGTTTAAGGTTTCCAGCAGACGTGTTGTGATGATTGGTCCATTGCCGTAAACCAATACTAGCTGTGTAGTTTTGTAGGATCCGCAAACATCAACCAATACTCACTCCATATTTAATATCCAGAGAGCACGTGTTCAAACTTTAAATCCTTATTTTGCAAAATCATCAACCTTTTTATGGTATTTCTGATATGTTTTATGTCAAACAGAAGCGTAATGGAGGTTTCCAAGATAACAAAGTGAAACGAATTAAAACGTTTCGTGTAATTGGGAACTTTTATGATGGCTTTAGGAGACTGTTCTATTCTTAAATGTGATATTATATATCGGTCCAAAAGAAATGTCAACGATAAAATGCTACATAACACTGGAGACTTTCCAGTGTATGTTTGTAGGATACGAATGATTTAAAATACATTTATATTACAGGAATGAACGCCAACGTTGTAAACAATATACAGTTGTAAGGTTGTCAAGTCCCTTATCGGGACACATAAACAGTAAAACCCAGAACAGTAAAATTCTATCAAATCAAAATTTACATAAAAAACTACAATAAAACCGATATTGAAAAACATATAACCCCTCGTCCAGTATAAACCGAAGGTAGCAGTTATAATGACTACAGCGATGACACGGCCTGTTATCTCAACAAATGACGTAGACCTCATCATGACCCGTTTTTCTTGTATATAACAATAAAATAATAAAATAATTTTATTCAAGTGTCATTTTTTAGGTTCATTTTGATCTACATATAAAACAGGTAAAATGTACATCAAATGAGATCAATATCAGCCAAAGTTAATCGACTTGAGAGACACTAAAGAGATTAAAAGTATATATAAAAACAGTTGTCATTTTTTAAAAAGATCAATATTTGTTAGCTTATTTTCGCTTACTATGCATTATTACCACACATTCCTGTCGAAGCTAGTTTGACTTATGATACTTGAAAAGGCAATATTATATAAACCTTGGAATAAGTTTTACCAAATTTAAAAAGCCGATATTTGTCAGCTTATTATAGCATATAGTATTTAAGTAATTTCAATACATTGTTGTCTAAGTTAATTGTGACTTATGAGAGTCCAACATGCAATAAAATACAAAAGAACAAGTGTCTTATGGAAAGTTGTTATAAGAACTGTTCTCTTCAAATGTGATGACATCGCATTTGAAGAGAACAGTTCTTATAACAACTTTCCATCAGTTATTCTAGCACATTGATGTCCAAGTTAATTTAGACTTCTAAAACACCAAAAGGCAAAATATTATACCTTAAAATAATATAAATATCACCAAATTTAAAAAGACCAATATTTGTCAGCTTACTATAGCTTATCATAAGTTATTATAACACTGTTACACATTAGTGTCAAATAAATTTGACTTTAGAGATTCCAAAAAGGTAATAATATACACTGAAATATAATTATATATAAGAGTCACCACATTTAAAGAGACCAATATATATTTGTTAGATAATTATAAGGTACAGTATTTCATTACCTATTCCTGTACTACCAACTTTAGCGAGAAAACCGCTTTAGTACTTTATCGGATGTTATATAATTATGTCCAGGTAAAATGTCACGTATATGCTTATTACTTTTAATTAGATTACTGCATGTATAGTTTTCTACGCTTAAGGTGGCTCCACACTTTCGCAATTAACCAGCAAATTTCGTTGACACTTTCAAATAATGGTTATGCAACTATGTAGAGTTGATTTTATGAAAATATAAACATTCCGATAGTTTGGGGACTTTTTTGGAAAAAATACCAAAAAGTTGAATTTTCGTCAATTTTAATACTTCTTTTTGTTTTGTGTGTGGCATTGTTCGGAACAATAACAACAATAAAAAAATGAAAAGAAGCATTTCTAATTAACCCTACAAATATTTTATTTATCGAAAAATATGTAACACATGTTACACAAAGGTTTTTTTATTGAATTTGTACGGATAAAAGTGATTATCTACAAGCTAAAATATATACATATAGAGTGGGAAATTGAACAAAATATACACAAAGGCTTTATAATTAATTTATTTTACATTTTACAATCACTTTGATCCGGGTGAGAGTTATCTTCCTTAAAAAAAACGGAACTTTTTGCAGAGGGATGATATATATATAATTACATGTCAGGTACATATGTGATTAGAGGCTATCGCATGGTATGCCGTTCTCACGTGCACTCACACATGCTTATGAACTCGTGTAAGCACGTGATATGCACATGTGAGGTCGGTACGTCCGCATTCCATGTGTTTCCTATATGACATTCTTGCTAAATAATATCAATAAAAATTATACTGACATAGATTAATATTGCATAAATGTACATCAATCACATAAATGCTGAAATTATGGAAAATTAATCATCTATAAACGATTAAAAATTTACAATTTATGATAAAACCATATACACATAGTACTTGCATGTAAGAGTTATTGTTCTTGAAAACTTCACAGTGGTGAAATAGGTAGCCGGTTTCGTGAAGTACAGAAAAATGGACACATGTGACTCATTGATTAAAAACAACTAAATTAATGCCTGGATTGCTTTGAAATACTTTAATATCGAGAGAACACACTGTTCTGTCAATAATAAAACATACAATATTCATCAGTTTATTATCAAACATTAGAATATGCAGAAATTGTGATACTGTCTCCCTACATTGGATTTTCAACTAGGGATGAAGTTCCTATTTCCGTTTAGCAATACACTCCTATGACCTTAAACGCGTTAAAAATAAATTGACCTTTATTTGGCTGGAGTACACCATTTTTCATTATGTTAAGGAACTGCGTGTCACTGTCCTGCATTAAGAACCCCTCTATAACATCACAGGCTTGATTTAGCAAATTATATCTCAAATCACTGTACAGTTTGCACCCAGTTAAGAAATGTGTTTCGTCTTCGACTTTCCTCATGTCAAAATGGGTACACAGTCTATCATGAAGTTGAATGGGCGGCCTGGCATATCTTCCAGTCTCCACAGCTAACGGTGGGCGACATCCGGCGCGAAACTGGGCCTGGTATCGCCTATTGGTTCATGGAATGTCCGATTTCACATAGTTCTCTGTGCCTAAATCATTTTTGTATTGCCTATAAGTTCTGAGTTTATTTCCGTTCACGTTATTATTGTCGTTCCATAAGAGCTCATTGCCACTCTGTACTATCTGCTGCACGTAATTTATTCCTAAGATTTCTTACGACATATGGTGTAGAAAAGTTCACATTATTCACTAGATTGTCCGTATCTATATTATTCATAAATTTGTTAACCGCGAAATACCACCCTTCCGATATCTGGATGACCATCTCGTGATCCTACCAATTAGTCGACTGTCCTCCATTCTTTTAATTTTACACATCAGTCTTAAGCATGTTATTTTTTGTTTTGTATAGCATGATAACCATCCCATGTCTCCGCGGGTAGCTGTGTAGTATATGATGTCACTCCAACCCATTGTTTCAATATTTAGCGTAATCAGCCGCCGTTGTTTTAGTATATTTCAATATAAAGGCAGTGTTTACATTTGTAGGTTGTATTGGGTACTGGCTATTCAGGTTATTGCTCGACTGACTCTGGTCGTTTGTCATCGCTGTAAATCTGTGTCAGCTACTTATAATTGATATCAAAATAACCAAACATTGGGAAAGACATGTTTCTTAAACCAGTCGAATTGCATACACTTGTTCAGTAAGACGGACACTAGATCCGTTACAATGTGTTTTATCAGAATGTAATTCAAGATATCAGATTTCTAGCAGTGACCATGAAAGAAGCACGGATCCATTTCTCGATGTCTAAATACTCAATAATAGGCCCGCTTCTGTGAATAGCGAGTTTACCTAATTAAGTAGCAAGTCCCCGCATAGGATCTGGATCTGTTTAAAATCCCATCTTGAAGTCTCTTGGGACGGGCAGCAATACGCTCCATTAGTTGAACGCATTCGTTTTGTTTTAAATACAAATGGTGACAGATGGCTGGGCCGTCGAGCCGATGACTGTCCATGCCGGTGTATTCGGTGCCCCGTCGGTAATTCTCACCCACCATGACAGCATGCATCTCTGTTGTACGTCACTTAACACACGGCGGTGCGTGGTCCCGGGGGGTCCCATCGGTAGGGGAGCAGCCCTGGGAGCAATGATGTAACTATTGTATTGGGCACACAACTCCAAACAAAAGGAATTATTTTGGGTTTATTACACAATATATCAGTTTTACCAGTTTATATATAGTGCGCGTAGCCTTATTTAATATTTCTGCTCCATTGCTCCAGCTACTTCTATGTCCAGTCGTCGTCCTAGTGGACCCCATACACGACCCAGACTGGAAGGAGATAGTATCAACTTAACAGATGTTTTGTTTGTTTGAGTACTTCTTAATGCATGAAATTTCCCCCGTAGCTTCTTTGATACCAGTGAGATTTAATCAACGTAATTCCATAACGGTTCAATGAGCAGAGATGAATAATTCGTGAAAGTTGGTTAAATATAGCAGCCCAGATTTCCCGTTTTTTGGTGTTTTTTTTTTTGTAAACAGCATCTTCTAAATATCCAAACACATTAATTCATAACAATTCTATAAAATTACAAGTAATGAAAATATTCCAGATAAAAAAAAAACATTTACCATATCATCTGGGAATAGTTTCTACTTAATATGCAAATTACACCTACAGTGTATGTATTAGTGCAATTAGGAAAACAAATCTATGCAATAATAATATAAATAATAAATACATTGTACTTTCATGAAGACGGGTACCATACACAGACGGGCACCATACACAGACGGTAACCATACACAGACGGGTACCATACACAGACGGGCACCATACACAGACGGGTACCATCCACAGACGGGTACCATACATAGACGGGTACCATACACAGACGAGTACCATACACAGACGGGTACCATACACAGACGGGCACCATACACAAACGAGTACCATACACAGACGGGCACCATACACAGACGGGTACTATACACAGACGGGTACCATACACAGACGGGTACCATACATAGACGGGTACATACACAGACGGGTACCATACACAGACGGGTACCATACACAGACGGGTACCATACACAGACGGGTACCATACACAGACGGGTACCATACCATACACAGACGGGTACCATACACAGACGGGTACCATACACAGACTTCCGTTGATAGGTTACAAGACAGTAACCATTCAAAGGACAAAATAAACAAATAAACAGGTTCATTTTGGGTACACTTCTTGCGTGTATGCTTATAGAACACGACCAATCAAATGTTTATTGGTGATGTGTCAATGAGTGTTTATATGTAATACGATTTGTACTCTGTCACCTTCGTCAGACAAGTGACCATTACAGATTGTGTGAAATGACAACATTAAATTGTTTCAACGTTTAGGACACCAATATTTATGATACAATACAAAACTTAAAAAACACGTTAAAAAGAAAACGAGCTTTAGTGATATGTTTAATAAAAATCAATCAATTAAAGTTAGAAAAAGCAAGATAACTAACATTCAAGCAATGTAAAAGTTTCTGTCATAATTGCAAGCCGCGATGCGCAGAACGTCAGGGCATAGAAATAGATACAGCACAGAAACGGGTCCGGTTTATATCTGCTAGTATAGCACAGTTTACTCATGGATAGACAATACAGTTGCTAACAGGGGAAACTTAAACGAGTGACGTTTTAACATGTTTTTTTTAAACTGATACATGCTTGGTCCGAATTATTCTGACGTTTTATCGACTTTTTTCATATCGGTCTGTCGTCGATTAACGACGTTAATCGACGACAGTCCGATTTGAAAAAAGTCGATAAAACGTCAGAATAATTCGGACTAATACATGCTATACCAGAAGTTCATTCCTAATATACCGGTGTGGTCAAGGTTTTATCGAAACTGATTCCATCAGTTATAAGACTGGGCACTCTACACCACATCATGCTAGTCCACTATCATAACTGCATTCCCATTGACAACAGTTTGATCCTCTCAGTTTTTTCAATGCTTTAATTTTATTTCGAGTATAACTGACGTACCACGACGTGTAGGAATTGATAATCAAATTTTGATAGTTAATAGGCAAAACTAATTAAGGTAATCGAACACTGAAGAAGAACATGATAATTAAGTTGACGTATTCATTTACAGCTGTGAAGCAGCATACTATGGCCCTTACTCGTTTGATAGCTGTACCATACACCCCTGGAACGCATTCACCGTCTGTACAAAACCAGATTGCATTGTACTTTACTTTGAAATACAAGTGTGTTATGTAAGCCTGCAGTAATAACTCCGCCAGTTTACCGAAGTGAGAAGTACTGACAATCCGCGACTGCTCAACAAGAAAATTACTTGGGTGAAGGGATGTCGTGTACCTCATTTGTGGAAGTGGAGGGTTACGTGAACTGATACACAGACTGTATTTCGTAGTTAATGAAGTCTGTATCTAGTATACACCATCATCATACTCGTTTTAGTTTTCTACCGTAAATCACAACAAGAAAATATAACTCATTCTATTATCATACGTGTCGTCGCAAATTCAATCCTCGGAAAAAAATTGTATGCAAAATAAAATCTTATCCCTTGAATCCATGTTATCAGTGCCGAGCTACGAGGACAAATGTGTCTACATGACGCTATATATCTGACCACCGCCTCGGTCGTATCCCGATTTAGCAGACACGTGTACTGATTCCCAGGAAAAACACATGAGTATTCGGCGTCACGTAATTCGCCGTGTAATAATTTAACTTTATCAAAATTCGAAAGAAACGTCAAGTAACGAGGGGAAAATAACGTTAAAACACTACTTCATCAAAAGAAGAACAAACAACCGTTTACTGGAACTAACGTATCCACAAGTCGTGGCTGTACCGACATCATCACAAATACCCCTACACTTCCAACAATACTACTGTACCCTACCCTTGCTCTCTCTGTACAACTATACTACTGTACCCCACCCTTCCTCTCTCTAACCATATATATTACTGTACACAACCCTTCTTCTCTCTGTACAACTATACTACTGTACCCAACCCTTTCTCTCTCTGTACAACTATACTACTGTACCCCACCCTTCTTCTCTCTGTACAACTACACATCTGTACCCAACCCTTCCTATCTCTAACCAACAAATACTACTGTACCCAACTATTTCTCTCTCTGTACAACTATACTACTGTACCCCACCCTTCCTCTCTC
>NW_018404548.1:579068-579156 GCF_002113885.1 Mizuhopecten yessoensis
ATCTCTAACCAACTATATTACTGTACCCCACCCTTCCTCTCCCTGTACAAATATACTACTGTACCCAACCCTTCCTCTCTCTAACCAA
>NW_018404549.1:0-128 GCF_002113885.1 Mizuhopecten yessoensis
TTTCTTGAAGATGTCCGTGACGCAAAGGAAAACCCTGGGCTCAATTGACTTGAGCAGTCTGTTCATTCTGGCTACATACATTTGACAGTACAGACTGAAGAGGCAGCATTCGCCATTTTATATTTTGG
>NW_018404549.1:4103-4438 GCF_002113885.1 Mizuhopecten yessoensis
TGCATCAGCTGATCGCGGTCAACTTTTTGAAATGATATTGACCAATCATATTTAGTGTATCCCGAAGCAATCAACCTTGACATTATTGAGCCGAGCACACAAAGAAGAACAAGACGTGATGAAGTAATGGGTAAGTTTTTATCGTCTAATTAATTTATTGGCTAGCCTATTCTCTGTGTAATGAAACAGATACTGGATCGCATCTGTTTAAACCAATTGTCGGAAATAGGTATCTCATCTTTATGCAGAATGCGATTCCAACTTTAGCAGCGCGAGAATCTGTGTTGTTGTTTCTTGAAGATGTCCGTGACGCAAAGGAAAACCCTGGGCTCAAT
>NW_018404550.1:0-128 GCF_002113885.1 Mizuhopecten yessoensis
TAAAGATCGTTATCGTTCCGCTTACCGACCAGCTCAGTAGTAAGAGAAGATCGAAATAGTCCCAGCCTACCGACCAGCTAAGTAGTAAGTAAAGATCGTAATCGTTGCGCCTACCGACCAGCTCAGTA